>NC_053123.1:33531584-33574078 GCF_010015445.1 Perca fluviatilis | reverse complement strand
CATGCCAACATTATTGTACTTTAATCAAGTATTTTTTTTTTCACTATATACTCATCACTAAAACTCAGAGAAATATTGTACTTTTACTGCACTACATTTTAGGTGACACTTAAAGGTTCACGTTTACATAAAAAAAACGATATGTACTTATAATACTACTCCACACAGTAGTATACAAAGTATCTAAAATTGACTCCACGTTAATAAACTACTACATTAAAAATGCTCTTACTTGATACACAAAATACGATCTTCTAAAATAATATAATGCTGTGAAGGAGCTATTCTGCATATTGATTATGATGATGACTTGATGAAGACAGAACAGTAAGCTCTGATATGAGCCGAGCTGGGCGCATTCAAAGCCGATGTCCCACGATGCAATGCGCGGGCAGCTCGACTCATATAAATTACCTACTGTTCTGTCTTATTTACTATAATATTTCACGGTAATAAGACCGAAATAATATTATTAAAATAAAGAAATGCATACCATGATAACAGCTAAATACATGTTGAAAGATGTAAGCGTTATAGTTTTAAAATATCAATAAACAACAAAAGCAATCCAGCTTCCCTGGCGAAATAAACCCGAAATAATAACATTAAAAGAAATACATATAAACCCGTGATAAGATCTGGTGAATAAATGTTGATTAAAACAAACGATTATTGGGCTAAAAATACCAATAATATCAAAGCTGTATCAGGCTTCTCTGCTGCAGCCGACTGGCAGAAAGTTTAGATGCTGTGATCCACGTAAGATGCTTCTCATTGAAATACATTGAGTATAAAAGCGGGACCCCAAACGTAAATCTTCAAAATAGCGTGGGGGTATCCGTTCTAATAGATTTAATTTAAGTAATGCCATCCGCAAACTGGCGTGAGACTGGGTTGTAATACTGGAGTGCGTTTTTTTTTTTGCTGTGGTGGCTGCATTATTACGATATCGCCAATCATTACCAAAAGTTAAATCAAATAAATTGCTATATCATCCAATCTTATGCACGTTATAAATATACTAACGTTAGCTTCCCAGTGGGCGCTAGCGTGGAACGAATCGGAACAAAAACTTTTGAGGGAAAAATCTGAAAAAATTCTCAGAATTTTAGATTTTTCCCCAGCATAGTCTGACTTGAGTATTTTCTCATAAATTTACAATTTCACCGTGTAGTTGTGAGGGATAGGCGTGCTCTCTTTCAAAACTGTCACACCCGGCTCTGGGCTCTCCCTCAGCCACGCCCACTACCCATTCTCCACTCAACCAGTATCATCATTCACTACCCTGCAGGCTATTAGCACTCCTCACCTGTTGACTGTTTCAGCTCGTTAACCCATCTATAAAACCCTCTCCAGTCCTCAGTTGTTGTCTGGTCTTGTCTCTACATGGCATCCTTCAGTAATGTTTGCCTGACTAGAACCTTCATTAAAAACATTTGGATTTTATTCTTTGTTGTGAGTCCATGACTGAAGCGTTGCCAGTCAAAACAACAATTTTCATTTTGGCATGAAACTGTTTCTTTAAATATCTGTTTATAAACATCTTCCAGCTCCCAATTGTTTGGACTCTTCTGGAGCCCCTCAAAATATTTCCTCTGATGAAGCTTGACAAAATACGGTCCCAATATGTTCCCTAATATTCCAGTCAATCCCATCCCCATTCATTCATCCATCTCTGCATTTGGTGTTCCTTTGTCGGAAAGTCAATCTTTTGGTCCATCCGTTGTGTCTCTTTCAACTCCACGAACACACCTATCTTCTTCACCATCCGTCAATGCGTCAAGTCTTTGTCATCTCACCGTCACTTGGCTTGCTTTTTTAACTTTAGTTTTTCTTTCAGCGATGTGTATTTCACCTTTCTGTTGCCACTTTCTTTCTTGTCTTCACCCGCCTCCCCAACATGGAGGTTCATTTTCAGAAACCCAAACAAAAGCGGGGAGAAAGCCTCTAAGCGGAGGAGCAGCGGCGGTCGCCTACCCTCCTCCTCCAGTGCCAGCTTACAGTCTCCAGCCTTCCCAACTCCCTCTCTTATACAGAAAGGGGCCAACAGAGGACACTTTCGAGACGTCCTACCCCCGGCAGGAGCCGTCCTCCTCTTATGCCCGGGGACAAACCCTCTTCGGCGCTACGGCACCGTCTAGTCCTGCTCAGCGCCGCCCCACTTTCGGGGAGCAGGTGTGTCTGCACTCTGCCGTCTGCCGGCAGGCAGCAGCGGCCAAGCGAAACAAAAGCGACGAACAGATTTCAAGTCATCACTGCTCTACTGCTCCCGCGCCAAAGCGGATGCCAGAAAGCAGCACAACAGACCCAAAAGCGAGCAGCGGCGAACGCGAGCATCCGAACTTCGCCAAACAGCGCAGCACCGGCGAGCTCCGGTGCACCGGTGCAGGCGCCCGACCAGCGGCATCGAACCCGGCGCCCGACAGCGTCGCCAGCTTCGGCCGGAAGATGAGGTGGCGGCGGCGGCGTCATGCGCCACGGCCGAGGGAAGAAGCCTCGCGCTTCACGCTGCTCGCCGAGGTGGTGGACAAGCTGCAGGGGCTGATCGTGGCCGGCAAGGTGACTCCTCCCACGCCGGGCCAAACAGCACCGCCCGCCGCCCGCCTCGGGGGGTCTCCTCCATGTCTCCCAAAGCAGTCCGCCAAACCGCGCCACGCCGTACCCCGCCCACCGTGTCCTCCTCTTCTTCCTGCTGCGTCCTACGTCTTCCTCCACGTCGGGAGCTCATGCGCCCAGGCCAGGCGAGGATTACGAGGCTCCGAGGGCGGGGTGGCGTTGGGAGCGCGCAGGGCAGGTGGCCGGATATGCGTAGCGGCGAGGCTGAGCAGCCCGGGCGGCTTCTAGAGCTCCTCTGGAGGACCAACAGGATGGTGACCACACGGGCTGCTTGACACCAAGAAGAAGAAAAGAACAAGTAGGCCCGACAACCAACCGTCTCCTCTCCTGCGTCTGCTGCGGCGCTGAAAAAAGACTCTTAAGCGGACTGAATACCTTCTTTAAGCGTAGATCCACATCCCAACTGTTAGTCTAACAAAGCGTTAACGTTGAGCCAAAAGTTTAAGTATCTTTTCAGTTCTTGGACAACAAACAGACTCTGGATTTATCACTTCAGGAAGGGGAATAAGCTAAATATATGAAAGGTACAAAAATTCTCAACTAACATCTCGTTTCATCTCATCGTTATCCTAAAACTGTGACCATCGTCATCCTCTCTCTTTCATTCTGTGGCGTTTCTGTTTGTCAGACTGTTTTCCCAAGTGTTCACTGTAAAAAAGACTGTAATTTTATGGAGTTATTCCGTTTTATTTGACAAATGTTTCCAGAAAAAAATATCAAAAGATTTCAAAAATAGACCTTTACATGTCTATGGTAAAGAACATGAAAAACCTGTAACTGTGAATAACCATAACATTTCCATTTCTTTAAGAAATTTCATTTTGTTTTCAAATCAGGGGCTACGATACGGAGGGACGAGGAGGCAGGAGATCTTTATCGCCAGGGTGATCCACGGAGGACTGGCCCGACGCCAGCGGTGAGATCAAACTGGGTTCAACATGTGTTAAATATAAGGTGGAATACTGGAGATACAGTGATGTAATTCATGGTTTGTGTGTGTGTGTGTGTGTGCGTGCCTGTGTGCGTGTGTTTGTGTCTGTGTTGTGTCGCGTGCGTGCCTGTGTCGCGTGTATGTGTGTGTCTGCGTGTGTGTGTCTTGTGGCGTGTTTGTGTGTGCATGGCGTGTGTGTTTGTGTCTGCGTGTGTGGCGTATGTGTATGTTTGTGCGTGTGTGTTTGTCGTGTTTGTTTGTAGGACTCCTCCATCCGGTGATCTGCTGGTGGAGGTGAGCGGGAATCCCTGTGGTGGAGTCTGGAACCAGAACAGCTGATCCAGATACTGGTTGGTGACCATGGGGAAACAAACCCATAAACAATTACTAAATAAAGCCCACGCGGTAAAGATCATTTTCATTTTGAATTCTGGCGATGATCAAAAACTATTTAAATCAGGAGGCGACCTCACTGACATGTGCATATTAAAAGACAAACAGCTCCTCTGTGGTGTGATGTACATCTAATTATTAAGACAACGGATCAGTTATTTACAATTTGTTGTATTTGCAGATTAATTCCCCAGGGAACCATCCTGTTTAAAGTGATTCCTGATGCAGGTCAGAGCAGCGGCAATGAACATCGGTAAAACTTCCACTCAGTGTTGAAATGTAACTAAAGTACAAACTTAAGGTACTTGTACTTGAGTATTTCCTCAAGTACAAGCTCCTTGTACTCCTCTACATCCCAGAGGTACTGTAGATATTGTTCTTTTTACTCCAGTACATGTGTCTGACAGCTTTAGTTACTTTTCAGATGACAGATTTTCCTCCCCTATCCGTCCATATGTCCATGAGTAAAGCTGTCAGATCAATGTAGTGCAGTAGAAGTAAAAAATGGCATAAAATGGAAATAATTTTAATGAAAGATGTGAGATTTCTCTCTCTCTCTCTCTCTCTCTCTCTCTCTCTCTCTCTCTCTCTCTCTCTCTCTCTCTCTCTGTTTTGTGTGTTCGGTGTTCACTGAAGGCGATGGTGGACTACTGCCCACTGCAGGACTCCTCCATCCCCGTGTCCCGATGCAGGCATGGCGTTCAAGCAGAGGAGACGTGCTGGAGGTTGTCGTACCAACCCGACGACACTGGTGGCAGGCCAGGGAAACTGCCCTGCTCTGCAGCCTGCGCCCGGGCTCATTCCCTCTGCCAGCATGCTGAAAAGGTGATGCCTCACTTCCTCAATGTATCGTATGTGTTATCTCCTAAGGGGAGACACTTTTATTATTTTGGGTTGTTTTTTGGGTTATTTTGCTTCCATAAAATGTCTTCTTTCAGAGAGAAAACATTTATGTAACTCAGGCTGCTCTCATGAAGCATTCATACATAAAGATGTGAAAAGTAAATCGCTGTAGTTTGTATGTGTTCCACATATTACTGTCTTTCTCTTTCTGTCTTTCTCCCTGTGTCCTGCTCTCTCTCTCCCTCTCTCTCTCTACCTCTCCATCTCAATGTCTCTCTCTCATTGTCTCTCTCTGTGTCTTTCTCTCTGTCTGTCTGTCTCTGTCTGCCTCTCTCTCTCACTGTCTCTCTCTCTCTGTTTCTCTCTCTCTCTCTTTTTTTTTTTTTCCCCTCTGCAGTAAACTGAAGGAACATTGGTGGTGTCAGCCATTACAGGGTCATACCTGCATCAGACCCTGTGAGCACTTTATCATTATTACCAAAATGTTTTAATGCTTTTCATGGGCTTTTTCTGGGTTTTCGATACTTTCTTCAGCTATTTAAACACCTTTTCAGCGCTTTTATCTGGCGCTTTTCAGCACTATATATTTATATTTAAAGCTCTAAACAACATTTTCTCTATATTTCAGATTCTGTTCCAGAGGACGATCGAACACACGCTGAAGACAAACACACAGTCGCAGGTACAACAAGTACAACACAACCAAGAAATATACAATCCAGTTTTTATTGACTGAAATTACTCATCATCTTCTGTTTGTCTCTTCTCCACAGAGCTGGAAGAAATACACTTTGGTAGGTGCTTACTTATATATTTCACCATGGAATAATTGTCTTTGTTAACTATCTACTTGCTAGTCTGGCTATCCAGACCAAGATTGAGCTTTGGTCTGCTTTGTATTTTCTACTGCACAAGAAGCATGATCAAAGTTCAAATGACTCTGCACGCAATTGGCTACTCCTTCAACCAATCACAGCAACGATCTGGGTGACGTAGCGTACAGCCGCATTAACGGTGGTTGCTGCGCTTCAGTGGCCGCCATGTTGAATGTAAAGAAGAAGCTGCTTGGTCGCTTCTCTATCGTCATCGTGTTAAACCCACCAATAGCACGCCGGTGGATAAGACAAACTGTGATTGGTCCCCGCAGATTTGTAATGGAAGCAGGATAGATAAATGTACAGGTTTCCAGCCTGAGCTGCAGGGAGTAATCAAATCACGGCAGATCGGGCTGGGTTTACTTACTTTATTATCTACTTGTGAATAACTGAATAAAAGCAGTGTTTAAGTGTGCTTTAGTGTAAAGTGAGTGAATGTTTTCTTCCTTTAGATGAAGCCGACTCTGATATTACTGATGGAATCTACCTGGGTAAGACACACTCAATTAGTTTGTTTAATATTGAAAAGAAATGTCAAAACTGACTTGAAGTATTTAACCAAAGTGCTTTTGCTGGATTAACCTGACTTATTACTCCATGAATCCATAACTATCATGTACACAGTATACCACAGATGGTAAACAACAATGGGCCAGACTCTGTGCAGTAATTGTACATTAGTACAATTTTATAATCAGTGCTGGAAGAAGTATTCAGATCCTTTACTTCAGTAAAAGTACTAATATCACACTATAAATACTCCGTTACAAGTTAAAGTCCTGCAGTGAAAATGTAACTTAACTAAAAGTCTGTATCATCAGGAAAATGTAGTTAAAGTATTAAAAGTAAAGAAACATCCTCCCATTTTAGAAAGTGGAAAGGATCCAAACACACACACACACCACACAAACACACACACACACCTACACACACACACACACACAGACACTACTTTCTCTCTCCAACCAGTTGTGTGTGTAATGGTCTCATCATCTCAGCTGTAGACTTGTAGTCGTTATATTGTCGGCTAGTTTACTTTAGAATCAAACATCAGATTTTATAAACTACGTGCGTGTTCTGTGTGCAGTGTGTAAAGTAACTAGTAACTAAAGCTGGAACAGATGAATGTAGCGGAGTAACTAAAGTAACTAGTAGCTAAAGCTGGAACAGACGAATGTAGCGGAGTATCCAAAGTAACTAGTAACTAAAGTAACTAGTAACTAAAGCTGGAACAGATGAATGTAGTGGAGTAACTAAAGTAACTAGTAACTAAAGCTGGAACAGATGAATGTAGCGGAGTAACTAAAGTAACTAGTAACTAAAGCTGGAACAGATGAATGTAGCAGAGTAACTAAAGTAACTAGTAACTAAAGCTGGAACAGATGAATGTAGCAGAGTAACTAAAGTAACTAGTAACTAAAGCTGGAACAGATGAATGTAGCGGAGTAAAAGTACAATATTTCTCTCTGAAATGTAGCGTAGTAGTAGAAAGTGGCATGAAAAGAAAAGACTCAAGTTAAAGTACAAGATCGTCAACATTTGTACTACAGTAGTGGAGTAAATGTACTTAGTTACATTCCTACACTGTATATATCTATCAGGGGTTGATGCATAGACTGTATAAGTGAAGTCAAAACATCTAGATTGCCCCCTACTGGCTGGCTGCAGTATAGGTTATAAACCCTCCCCCTAAACTAAAAAAAAATCAAAGTACACATCAAATAATAAAAAGATGGTTTCTGTCACACTGGTGTTTCTTCAACTGTTCATTTTTCTAATCAGTTTGGTTATTGTTAGTTATTTGATGCTATAAAAATGGGCTGAACGTCATGATTGATAGCTGGGGATTGATTGGACTTAGATATCGGCAGCTCTACCGACCGATCACTACTACGCAGACTCTCACCCAAAATGACAAGACGGCAGCACTGTTTCCAGGATATATTTTTTTAGGGTTAGGGGTTAGGGTTAGGTCTTAGGGGTTATGGTTTGGGGGTTAGGTGATGGTAAATCTATCTCGATGATTCCACCAGCTTCGTCTGACGACTGGGCAGTTTGGTATAGGAACTATGGTTAGGGTTAGGGGTTAAAGGCTATCATCCATCTTTTTTACGTTCTCTAGTTTACTCCACTTACCTGCTTACTTATTTACTCACTCACTTACTTACTTACTCACTCTCTGGTATGGGGAATATGGTTAGGGTTTAGTTACCGGTTAGGGGGTTAGGGTTAGGGGTTAGGTACAGGATAGGGGGTTAGGAGTAGGGGTTGAGGGCGTATCGTCCATCTTTTTTTACGTTCTATAGTTTAGATATGACGATGGAAAACGCTCCTGTGGGTCGTATTACAGGGGAGGAATAAACAACCGATATTGTCGCATGGTTGGGAGGATTTGTTGGAATATTTACTGTGTGCAATACTCTGTGGTAGTACTGCAATACTAATTCAACTGTGCAATACTATACTGCACAAAAGATCCCATTTCTCAGCACTATTTTTATTTGCATTATTGTTTACACTTCTGGAAATTTCATGGTTTTTAATATTTTCTTTACATATTTCACATCTCTATTCTTACATATAAATTGTTGCTATACATATGAGTATGATGCACACATTTTGATTTCATTTTAACGTAGATATTTATTTTGTATTCTTTCTACATTTATTTGTTCTTATGATTTCTCTATATTTCTGCGTGAGAATGGAGCATATGTAGCGGACTGAATAGTATTTTGATTTTTTAGGCTTTCAACACTGTAAGAAAACAATCTGTCTTTGTATAAATGTATGTGGCGCTTAACTTATTCAAAAAAGCAACTTACTTACTCACTAACTTACTCACTCACTTACTAGCTAACTTCCTTCATATTAACACAGTATATTATCCATATTTTTACGGACTTTTCTAACAGTGAAGGCGTTTGACGCTGTGTTTTAATTGATTGAGTGATTGATTTTTTTTTGACCAGCTGGTTTCCGGCGGAGTTTCCGTCTCTGGCAGAGAACGTCCTTCAGGAAGAGACGGCAGTCATGCACCTCGTGCACGCCCAGCAGCGGCACCCTGTCCACTCCGTACGAGGAGGTGGTTCTGTACCAGCGCCCCCCGCAGGAGACCCACCGCCTCATCATCCTCGTCGGTCAATATCTCAACCATCCTTTTGTTCCTAAACTCAGACAGTTTGTTCACCTTTAATTTTCCATTTCCCTACGATATCTACTGTGCATAATATATTTATAAATAATACATTTCATGCGTCCAGGTGCTGCGAAAGTTGGAATTAACGAACTGAGGAAAAGACTGATCAAACTGAACCCTTCGACCTTCCAGGGACCCGTACCTCGTATGTGCAAATCTAACTCGTCTAACATTCAAAGTGTCTCCACACTGGTTGTAATAACTTTTGTGTTTTACATTGTGTGTCATAAAAGAGAGTATGGAAGCTAATATCTGACAATGTGATCCTAAAAAAAGATCCTTTAGATCTGAGAAACTTTCCCAAAATATTGACTCAATGACTTTCTCAAAGTAATGAGTTATGACTTATATCTTGAGGTTTCTTATTATTTTGAGATACTAAGTCGTTAGTTTAAGAAACTTATGGACTGTTCGCTATTTATTTCAGTGGCCACCAGAGGAGTTTTGGGATCTTTAGTCAAAATTGACCCAACCCTACACCAACAATACATTTTTGATGACCCTCCAAAATTATTGTGAAAAAAGGGATGACCCTCCCCAATACTTTACTGATAGCTTCTGTACTGGTTTGCGCCTGGCAAAGCTGTGCAGTTATCCATTGTTTTTCTACAGCCATTAATTATTTGCCTAAACCGCTGCATTCTCACCTTACGTATCACACTCCTCTGTTATGGTGCCATTTCGGTAGATTTCTCACTAACATAGTTGTGAAAACACAATAAGCATGGAAACTAAAACTACTGCATTACTTCAAATACTAAGTTACTCCTCTAGTAAACTAGTATTCACATGAAATAAAACAATAAAACACTGAGACCATTCAGCAAACAACACTGGGTAATAACAAATTCAACACTATGGACTCGTCACTAGGCTTCCTTAGTCATGCGGCGCAAGCTTCGACTTTTCAAAATAAAAGCTTGCGTCTGGTCTGTATGGTGTTTTGGATGTTTTTGAACTAAACAGTATGGCAATCATGCTAATGAATACAATTATTTTTCAGCAGATGTCTTAGTTACAACACGATGGAGCTAGCAAAGCAGTTTTGTGTTTATATGTGCGAGCGGGATTTATTCAGTTTGGGAAATCCCACGGTCTCTAAAGCTACAGCTCAAATTGTCTGGCTGACTAAACAAGGAGGGACCCATCTGCTAGCGATAGGGGCCGAGACTGAGAGAGCTATATGGAGCTACATGGATAAATATGCACCAAAGAAGCCACTTTGAAATTTTGCTGTTCTCATGAATACAAAAGTTGGGTGACCCTCCACCCTAGACTAAAGAAAAGTGGATGACCCTCCCATCAACAAAGAATAAAAAAGACATGACCCTTTCCTCCGGTGGTCATTATTTTGAGATATTAAGTAATTATTTTGAGAAAATTACTCATTATTTTGAGATACTAAGTCATTATTTTGAGATATTAAGTCACTTTTTTATAACATTTCTCATTATATGACTAAAAAGATCTTTTTACTGAAAAAACATGAAGTGAATATAATGAGACTTTATTACGGACACAATAGCAATTGCTTAATAATTGCAAACAGGTTCTGATTTGCTGTCACCCTGTTCCTCTAGACACCTCTCGTCCAATCAGAGCAGGGGAGCAGACGGAAAGAGAGTACCACTTTGTCACCAAAGAGCTGTTTGAGTACATGGTCTGTAACCACAGGTACACTCCTCCTCTCTTTTCACTGTTTGCATGGTTTTGTTTTTGATTTTTGAATGATATGAATTGGATTTGGATGCATATTTATATTGGTGTGTGTGTATGTCTGTGTGTGTGTGTGTGTGTGTGTGTGTGTGTGTGTGTGTGTGTGTGTGTGTGTTCAGGTTTGTGGAGTACGGGGAGTATAAGGGCCACCTGTACGGGACCAGCACCGATGCTATTGACGAGGTGCTGAAACGAGGACGGATGTGCATCATCGATGTTGAACCACATGTGAGTTTCATGATAGCATGGATCAACTTATTTTTTTCAGAGTAATAACTGTTTCTTATCCAACCAGTCCTCCAAACCATGTGCTGATATCGAGGGTTTGTTCCTCTCCTCTAATCTGACCCGCAGCAGCATTCTCTGTCCTCATATCTAAACCAGAGTAGGTAACAGTCGCGGTTTTCCACACGTCGGTAACGTTGTGAAGCGGTCCCAGTTTGGTTAGGTTTAGGCACCAAAACTATTTAGTTAAAGGAATACGCCACCGTTTATTGAAATAGGGTTATTCACCATCTCCTCTATATTTATATATGGTGGAACGCATTTTGCTCACTGCATGCATTATCTTAGTCCGCCCTCCAGCTTAGCTTAGCGGCATGAATGGAATCCTTTGTTTGCCGTTAGCATGCCGTGAGTAAAAATGACCCAATAGCAACAAAAACTAAACCTAATTACTTATTGTGGCCTGCCTATTTACGAGTAAAAATAGCAATGCAAATTAAGACTAGACGATTTCCTAGGTAGATACTGACTTTATTGGGTGGAAGTAGGCTACAGCCGAAGCACTGCTACTCGGGAGCAGAGATATCGGCAGCCCGCGGGGCTCTGCGCATCTCAGTCAGGGCAGCGGCATTTTGTTGTCCAGCAACCCAGAAAGTGACTTTGCGCTGGCCGCAGAGCTCCGCTGGCTGCTGATATCTCTGTGCCCGAGTAGCAGTGCTTCGGCTGTAGCCTACTTCCACCCAATATAGTCCCAAGTCAATATCTGCCTAGGAAATGGTCTAGTCTTAATCTGCATTGCTATTTCTACTCGTTGTGAAGACGCAGGCCACAAGAAGTAATTAGGTTTTGTTTTTGTTGTTGTTGGGTCACTTTTACTCACGACATGCTAATGGCAACAAAGGATTCCATTCATTACGCTAAGCTAAGCTAGCGGCGGTGCCACTGGACTAAGACAATGCATTCACTGACACAAAAATGCGTTTGCCCACCTATATAAATATAGAGGAGACGGTGAATAACCCTATTTCAACAAACGGTGGCGTATTCCTTTAAAGGTGCACTATGAGTTCCTGCATGGTTTCAGTGCAATTTCATTTTTGTCTTAAATCATAGGCATCTCTCCTTGATGCGCTAGCTGCCTGACCCTTGAACACACTGTGAAAAAGCCCAGTCTCGGGAGACAACACAGGGGTCGGAAATGTCAAACAAACACTATAGGGGCACAGGATAGGCACCAAAATACAACAAAACACTCCAGCCAATCACCGAAAAGCCAAGTCTAACTCGTTCATTGTAGCAGCCAAAGCCGTTTCGAACAGCTGGTGTTCATCCGTAGCCATCTTGCAACGTTTACTAATGACTTTGACGTCGCAGCGCTGTCGTCATGTGTTTAGCTCGCGTCTGGCTGTGTGATTGGTGCAGCTCGGCTACAAAGGCGTAGTTAATGAGCATCATTACTGAATGCCAGAGTGGCTCGCTGAGCAAACTCAAATTGTGCTCTCGCGAGAACTCTGAATTTCCAGGGTACATGAATCCCGGTCTCCTGGGTGAAAGTCCTGTCTTTGTTTACGTCCTTACGCTTAATCCTCGTCACCTCTCTTCCTGCTTTGCTCCCATCATAACTATTAGAGGGTGCCGCCACCCACAACACCCCCTGTTGTCCTTAATTAAATGTTTCAGTCACTTTTTTCAAAGTTTTGTATTTTACATTTTAGTGTTTTTTTCACTTGTTTTGGTCACTTTATCTGACGGTTTTTGTTCCACTTTTTCCCAATGTTTTGCTTTGTAATTTTTAATTTTTGGGTTTTTTTTTTTTTTTTTTTTTTTTAGAAATTTTTGAAACATTTTTGTAATCAAACTTGACCCAAGGATAGCATAAGGGTTAATCCCAGATGTGTTGGTTTTGTTGTCAGAGCATCCAGTCGCAGACGAAGAAACTGAAGCCCTACGTGATCTTCATCAAAGCTCCGAGTCCGGACAGACTGAGACAAACCCGGAGAGACGCCCGAACCATCACCAACTGCACCGTCAACAGAGCATTCACAGTAAGAGCTTTCCTTCAATAACAACTCTCTGAACAGAGATTAAAATAACAATGGAGTTCAGACACCAAATGGTTTACAAAGGCTATAAAATTGAATAAAACTGGTAAAGAGCATTGTAGTAACATTTTACTGTGATGAACAGAAGTACAGTCTCCCGTGTGTTTTTTGACACTTTTCGATGTCATTTTGATGCTTATTTTGATGTTTTTTAATATTTTTTGATGTTTTGAAGCTTTCTCCATGTTTTTTTTACCCTTTCTTCATTGTTTTCGTTCCTTTTTTCATTTCTTTTGTCGCTTTTATCTGATGTTTTTAGCGTCTTTTTCCGACATCTTTGTGTCATTTGGACTGCTGGCGCTGTAGAAATATTTCTATAATCTAGATGTGTTATTCTCAGTATAAAGTTGGATTCCCTGTATAATGTATAGACTTGGGACACACACATAGTTAACTTAAGCTTTGATTACCTTACAGCTCAGGAATGTGAGTCTATGTTTTTCTGCAGACGGTGAAGTGGAACAGGAGGGGGTGGGTCTTGGGTCAGTGTGTGTGTTTGTGTGTGTGTGTGTGTGTGTGTGTGTGTGTGTGTGTGTAAGAGCTGGAGAATCTGCCCGGAGACAGGAGAGAGACAGGAGGGGGACGCAAGATATAAAAGATTAGGAATTTGGTTAGACGGTGTTCATAATCTGACAGAGACTTTGCTGACTTGAACTTTGTATACTTTGTCTGCGGTTAGTGAAACTTAGGGTCATTTTTGTGAACCCACAATTGTGTTTTGTAAGCTTAAATGCTGGACTTCAGTGAACTTTCTTGACTTTAAACTATTGTGTCAGTTTTGATCCCTGAGTTCTGGTCTCATTAACCAACACGCAAGAATTAGAGTGTATACCGTATTTCCTCAAATAAAAACCGGGAGTCAATTAAAAGCCGGGCCTCTGATAGTGGCGGGGGTGTGGTCAACACGGCCCAAAAAATCCGGTCTCAAATTAAGGCCGGGGAAAAAATAGTGTGGATAATCTCCTAAATGCCTTTCATATATATATATATATATATATATATATATATATATATATATCAAAATAAAATTCCAGTTCATTGTAATGTACATTTCTACCAATTTAATTTAACAGATTCAACAATATATTCATGCTTTTTTCCACACTTTGTTTTTCTGGATTATTGTCCTATGCGGCTGTATGTGTAACTCAGCCAGGTGTAGTTAGCAGTAACGTACAGGTGCCAGTAGATGGCAGTAGCTACATTGGATGTAACACGGGTCTCATTTAATGCTAGCAGAGAATGACGGGCTCTGGTGCTAGTGACGGACTTTTCAACAACAAAACGAAAAGAGTTTTAAAGTATGAGGAGGAAAACTCGGGTGAAAAAGCTGCGAGACATTTCGACATTGACCCCAGGAGAATCCGATACTGGAAGAAACAGAAGGATAAGCTGACGAGAGCAGAGCATAGCTAGCTAGCTGGAGGTGGGAGGAAACAAGTTAGCCTGGAGCTAGAAACAAAGCTAGCTAAGCTACCGTCTGTAATGTTAATCCATTGACATATATAAACGCATTGTTCAGATACTGGTGTACTGCAAACCAGCAACTACTGTATGCTCTTACTGTAATCTACCAGCAATACTGTAGTACCTGTATTTGACACAATGGTGGTGTTTGATTCATGCTGTTGTTGTATATTGTGATATTTTTGCAAATGTTTCTTAAAAAATGAATGATCTCTATCCACTGGAACGCTATGGTTTTTCATTTAAAACTGTTTATTTAAAATAGTTATACTTATCAAACAGATGGAATTAGAAATAAAGGCCTGCCTCTAATAAAAGCCTGCTTCAAATACAAGCCTGGTACCTTCTGCCGTTCAGGTAAATAAAGGCCCCGGCTTTTATTTGAGGAAATACAGTATATAAGTCAGAACTTCCTCTGAATTTTCTACAGCGCCCCTAGCATTCACCTAGAAGAGTTGTGAAGACTTGTGACTTTAACTCCTAATGAAAGTGCCGACCCCTGTTCCCTACGTCCTGCAGGAGGAAGACTTTGTGGAGCTGGAGGAGGCGTCCCGGCTGATGGAGGCCAAGTACAAACAGCTGTTTGATAGCGTGCTGGTGAACGACGACCTGCAGGACGCCTGCATGCAGCTCTGCTCCATCATCCAGGCAGCGCAGCATGAACCGCAGTGGATCCCCGTCAGCTGGAGCCAGACGGACGAGTAACGAGAGGAAGGAGAGGAAGGGAAGGAGAGGAAGAGAAGGAGAGGAAGGGAGGAGGATATCAAGACTACAATTGAGAATATGTGTTGGATGAAATGGGACAATACTAATAACTAATAAAGGCTGACTGATCAAACTCTCTCTGTCGTCTCACGTTACCTCATCGCTACTCTTAACCCTTGGGTCAAATTTGACCCGTTTTCAAAGATTTTTAATATTAGAAAATATGGGATGTCGAAATAAGCACCGAAAATGTTAAAAAACAAACAAAACAAAAACAGGAAAAGCAACAAAAAACTAAAATACTGGGGGGGGGGAAAAGGCCAAAAAAAATCCCCCAAAACATTGGAAAAGTGACAAAAAGTCAGATAAAACTATATAAATTTTGAAAAAAGGGACCCAAATGTTGAAAAAAAATAACTTAGAGAAAACGTTGAGATAGAGATGACAAAAGTGTTTGTTTTCATGGTTGACAGGAAGACAACACAAGGGTTAAACACACACTTTGAAGTTTATTTTAATGAAACTAAACCTTGTTTTGGATACTATTTATGGTCAGCATTTTTAAAGGGGTGATAGAATGCAAAACTGATTTTACCTTGTCATAGTTGAATAATGACATTTTAGTGGGTAACTAGGACATACATAGAACCTCTAAATCCCATTGACACCTCTTTTCTCTGCAAATCTCACTATTTGAAACTGCCTCTGAAAACGGGCGAATCTCAACGAGCCGAAATAGTTGACGTCAACTATTTCTGCTCCTCCTCATTTGGCTCTAGTCTTTCTCTTTGTCACGCCCCAACATTTGCATAGGCTACACAACTGACCTGAGATCAGTTAGTCCACTGAATCTAGGTCGTGCAGATCTCAGAAATTGTATACATTGTCCATATGCTATTTTACCATTAAATTCACTTCTGAGACTTTTTTATGCGAGAAATCAAATATGTGGAGGTCAAATATGGGCCGTTTTACGAAAATTTATGTCTAATTGCAAATTTTGTCCGACTGTGTGTCGGAGTTCAGAGGCCGGTGCTGCCTGTGTAGCTGCCTCGCCGCCTGGCCTGCCTTCCTTCGCAGACCCCGGCCTGCTGTGAGGTAGATGGAGCTCAGTCAAGGCTGGCAACCCAAAGCACTCCATACCCGCGCAAAGTCACCGTTTTGGGCTAATGAACTACGAAACGCCGCTGCTCTGACAGAGCTCCAGGGCCTGCAGTTCCCCTCTTCCTAATGCCAGGTGTATGTGAGTGAAAGCGCGATCAGCAAGCTTGTTACGCCAGCATTCTCTTACCACAGGTTCCAGTTACTCTTTTAATGGGTGTAATTATAATGTGTTGAGTTATTTAAACAAACGATCGGGGAAATAAACGCCGCTTGTCCGTGAGTCTCATTGATAGAGCCTGCGGCTGGGTGGAGCTCTATCAATGAGAGCTAGCTAGCCTCCTCTTAGAATTCCTCTGGAATTCACAAAAATGTATTAACTTGAAATCAGACACATTTGTTAGCTTTATAAGACATTTAGTAAGATGTTGTATAGGTGGCGTGACGAAATTCAAACTGTAAATATACTCGAATTAAGGTGGAAAGGAAGCTAACTATCCGTGATTTATAGCTAGGATTGAAGGGACAGTCGCAGCTAACGAAATACCAGCGGCTGAACTCCGACACAAAGTCTTACCAAATTTGCAATTAGCCATCAATTTTCGTAAAACGGCCCATATTTGAGCTTTATATAGTAGATTTCTCGCTTAAAAAAGTCTCAGAAGTTAATTTAATAATGGAATAGCCCGACAAACAATGTATAACTTTGCAGTGTCTGGAATATAGGCCTGCTTCCGAGTCACCCATGTGTTTCTATGTAGTTTGCTCAAACCAATCAGCGCGTAGCTCATTCTGAATATTCATTAGCATACCATATTTGGAAGAAAAGCTCTTGTTCTAAATAGAGCCATATTCACAGGGTAGTTAAGGGCCCAATAAAATACCATTCGGGCAATTTTCAGCCCAACCAATGTTACATACCCCATTAGGAGACATTAAGGAACAGTGTAAAATACCCTATCTATCACCCCTTTAAACATAATATAATTTAATGTATATAAATGACTTCAATGTTCCCATTAACTTCTGGGTAGAAACCTCCTGTGTCCCATACATACAAGTTCATATCGCTAAGTTCATGTTTGACCATAGACTGTAAATATTAAGGGACAAAGCATCCGGTTCGGCGAAGTGCTGCAAATGCAGAATATCCCCTTAACGCCGACTGTCACAAATTTGCATCAAACCCCTTCCATTCCGACTGCAGGCGAGATAGCGTGTGTATTCCCCCAATGCCGGTTTGTTTACATTCGATACATACCTAGGAACCTTTTGCACGCACTGGTTTCTCATAGAACTGGTCGGAGTGGGAACTACATCCAGTTCACGGAAGCGAAATTAACCCTAACCCTAAAAAGACTACTGTCAATGTTAGGGAGTAGGAGAGTGTTTTCTTTCTTGCTGTTGTCAAGATTCATTTATTTGTCAATTACTTGAAAATGTGTTTTATTAATTTTACCATTTTGTAAAGAATTTTACCATAAATGCCTTTTGTCGCTAATTTGCATCATACCTACATTTATATCTATTCCATATGCTATAGACAAATTAACAATCTCAACTTAATTTAGCATCAGCTTGGAGCCAGGAACACACATAATAAAGTTCTTATATAATTGTGAATAAATTCAGGCGTCAAGGGGTTAAATATATATATATATCAATAATATAATTCTGACATTCTTCACAATGTACTTTTGGGTTATTTTAATGCTGATACTTTTTGACTTTATCTATATTTTAAATCCATGATTTTCTCTAATAACTCAGTATTATATAATCCGTGGTATTGGGTACTTCTTTTTGTTTGTTTTTCTGTTATAAAAGTCAAAGTACACTTTATAATCTTTTATTTGTATTTTGGATTAGTATCTTAACCTTGTTTTTATTGTAATTATTTAAGTAAAGGAATAAAATATTATTCACAAATTTAGAATTATTATTTCCCTTTGTAGAAAACAAGTCAATAAGTGACATGAATAATACTTTTTATTTATATCTGTGGTTCTCAACCTTTTTTTCAATAATGTTCCCCTTTGAACAGTTTTTTAAGCCCGTGTACCGCTTAACCAGCGCATATCATTTTTGGTAGAAAAAAAAGCGAATTCCTCCTTGCAAAACAGCTCGAGCTCAGTGAGGTTGGATGGAGAGCGTTTGTGAACAGCAGTTTTCAGTTCTTTCCACAGATTCTCGATTGGATTCAGGTCTGGACTTTGACTTGGCCATTCTAACACCTGGATATGTTTATTTGTGAACCATTCCATTGTAGATTTTGCTTTATGTTTTGGATCATTGTCTTGTTGGAAGACAAATCTCCGTCCCAGTCTCAGGTCTTTTGCAGACTCCATCAGGTTTTCTTCCAGAATGGTCCTGTATATGGCTCCATCCATCTTCCCACAATTTTAACCATCTTCCCTGTCCCTGCTGAAGAAAAGCAGGTCCAAACCATGATGCTGCCACCACCATGTTTGACAGTGGGGATGGTGTGTTCAGGGTGATGAGCTGTGTTGCTTTTACGCCAAACATAACGTTTTGCATTGTTGCCAAAAGTTCGATTTTGGTTTCATCTGACCACAGCACCTTCTTCCACATGTTTGGTGTGTCTCCCAGGTGGCTTTTGGCAAACCTTTAAACGACACTTTTTATGGATATCTTTAAGAAATGGCTTTCTTCTTGCCACTCTTCCATAAAGGCCAGATTTGTGCAGTATACGACTGATTGTTGTCCCATGTGACAGAGTCTCCCACCTCAGCTGTAGATCTCTGCAGTTCATCCAGAGTGATCATGGGCCCTCTTGGCTGCATCTCTGATCGGTCTCTCTCATTGTATGAGCTGAAAGTTTAGAGGGACGGCCGGGTCTTCGTAGATTTGTAGTGGTCTGATAACTCCTTCCATTTCAATATTATCGCTTGCACAGTGCTCCTTGGGATGTTTAAAGCTTGGGAAATCTTTTTGTATCCAAATCCGGCTTTAAACTCTCCACAACAGCATCTCGGACCTGCCTGGTGTGTTCCTTGTTCTTCATGATGCTCCTGCGCTTTACACGGACCTCTGAGACTATCACAGAGCAGGTGCATTTATACGGAGACTTGATTACACACAGCTGGATTCTATTTATCATCATTAGTCATTTAGGTCAACATTGGATCATTCAGAGATCCTCACTGAACTTCTGGAGAGAGTTTGCTGCACTGAAAGTAAAGGGGCTGAATAATTTTGCACCCACCCTTTTCAGTTTTTTATTTGTTAAAAAAGTTTGAAATAGCCAATGAATTTCGTTCCACTTCATAATTGGGACCCACTTGTTGTTGATTCTTCACAAAAAATTACAGTTTTATATCTTTATGTTTGAGGCCTGAAATGTGGCAAAAGGTCGAAACGTTCAAGGGGGCCGAATACTTTCGCAAGGCACTGTATCTTTTATTTTTTAATGCTTATTAATTATAAAGTGAAGGACAACAGATGAATAAAGAACCCAACACACCAGAAACTCCTCTTGTATCACAGAACGTTCAGACATTTGGATTTTATTTTCTATTTGAACATTTTTGATGAGAAGATCATCACCACTCATGTCTGGTAGGTGGATGATGTTACCTTTGGACAGCGCTGACAGACAATATTCAGTAAACTAAAATGGAAAAGATGTCAGAGTATTTGAATGTTTTCTGTATTTCATTTTGTGTTATTTACTAGATTAAAAGTCCAATAACTGATTATGTTTTTGTCTAGCTCAGAGAGACAGTTTCCTTCTAATGCTAAAACTCAAATGTGAAGCGTTTCCTAACTCTTCAGATAATAAACAAGTGAAAGTGAGTCTCTCAGCAGAGAGCTGTGTCTGTCTGCAGAACAAACTGAAAGTGAATCAGTGATAGAGATTATAGATGAGCTGTAGTGAGATCATGATGGTGGGAGGCCTCACAGGTTCATGGAGCACAGGAAAGGTTTGATGTTGGTACACGGCCTGTCGTTCCATTTCGCTCCTGTAGAGAGATTTTCCAGAGATTTAATGTCTAACTTTTTATCTTTCAGACTGCAAAATATGACCGCCTGCTATAAGTTTAGAGGTCATTGTTGCATCATCATGATTATTTAAAAGACAAAATGTTTCATATGTTGTTGTTTCTTACCGTGAAAGTTCATCTCAATACAGTGCTCCGCTCCACCTTCGTTGTCAGGCTGCCCCGTACCCCAGCTTTTGTAGTCGAATGGGGATCCATCAGACCACAACCACACGCCCTCCTGGAGGAGAAAGATTGGTTCAAAGTCAAATCAAAAGAGGATCCTCCTTTTTTGTTGTTTTATTTAGAGTAATTTTCCTCTTTCTGTTCTTTATTTCTTTCATCAAATTTCGTTTTCTCGGTAGCTCGGGAGACGAGCTAGATAGAGTGCGGATTGGGTCGCATTTTTCTGTCCAAGCCCGGCCCGCGTCTAACAGAGCAGTAATCGAACCCGACCTGAGCCCGACAGGCATTAATATATTTATGTCTGAGCCCGACCCAAGCCCAACACAGTTAAAATAAAAAAAATTCTCATACTAATTACACTTTCTGGTACCTCTAAATACAATTATGAACCTGACAATGAGTATAATATGAGCACTTTAAGCAACTGTAGAAAGCCATTCGGAAATGTCAACAGATGAGCGCAACACGGGGCAAAAAGCGCACATTATAAGCTGTTTTAAATTTAAAATGTTCAATGTGTTAACCTTTCCTGATTGCTTCTTTTCCAACTATGGTCAGAAAACTAGTAGAGACTCGTTACCTCCAGGGCCAACGTTAAAATCCAGTTTCTGGTGAGCAAATGAATGAACTTGGCTTTCAGTCTGGGGTTTATTTCGGACACTGCACACACTGTGTACAAAAGTTAAACTTATTCTACCAACTCTGCTCCGGTTGCATCTACATGTCTTCTTCCTCTTTCTCTATCTGTCTTCTGCCCACTTACACACACACACACACACACACACACACACACACACACACACACACACACACACACACACACACACACACACACACTGAGCTCTCTTAAAGGAGCGCCGCACCATTTTACAACAAATGTTATAATCGCTGATGTGACCGAGCCCGACCGAACCGAACATCATTTCTAAATATCTGTCTGAACCTGGCTGGGGTCGGGTAGCCATCCTCTAATCCGACTGACATCACTTCCTGTGATGATAAAAGTCTTACCTGCACTGAGTCAAAGCCTCCCATCCAGGTCAGTTTGTTTTCACCGCTCACTTTCCTACGCAAAGTCTCTGAGGAATTCATATTCCTCTTCTGAGTGGACTGAAGCCAGATTCCCACCATCAGACTTGCAGAAGTTCTAATGGAGACAATATAATAGGTTAAAAACATTTAAGAAAAATACATAAACCTAATCACAATTTTAACAGATGCGATCTGAGGACGTCTCATTTTTACACTGACATAACTTTGGACAATGCAGGACTTTTACTGCAACAAAGTATTAATACTTTTATAGACTGTCCTCCCCCAAAAAGTCCCATAAGTCGTTTGTTCAAGCAGCAATTAGGACTCATATTTAGGTTTATAGTGCCAGCCCCCTCTAATGGCCGTAGTAGTTATGACAGCAGCAAAGCAGGAAGTAAAGTGATATATTTATTGCTCCTGTCATAACTACTATGGCCACTAGAGGACACCCCACTAGAAATCTAAATATAGGTCAGGACAGTCTTGATAAAACTGCTGTACCTCTGCATCGATCCAACTCTTTCCCTGGAAGTTGAAGCTGAAACAGCGAGAGCCGAACTGAGTCCAACCAGGAGGACAGGGACCTTCAAGACAATGTTGGAAAAAAGAGAAAATTAGATTCTTGCGTCATCAGTTTGTATTTTTTGTTGCGCATGTGTGTGCCTCCTCCCTCCCTTCCACTGCATGAAAAGTGGAAAAGCAGCAACGCGCGCCTGGCGGCAGAGAACCTCTGGCCTGGCTTGGGACCTCCTCACTCAGGATAGGATGAAACCACTACTTTTAAACAAGAAAAATCTCTCATGATTGGTTGGCAGGTCTGTCATGGGTTAGGCTATGGTCACCCTGGGGTCCGTTCAAGGTAGGAGGTTTAACAAACTCTGAGTCTAACCCTGATGTCTGAGTTGATTTACCCTGAGATGGGAAATTTTGAGTTTTCGGTTCCAGAACAGCTGATTTGAGTTGGTTCAATCAACTCGGAGTATGTTCACTCAGGGTTACGCGCGTGCACATAAGGCAGTATGAATGGAGCCATGATTCTACGATTCACCATGGTAACAACCACAAACAAACTGGTCGGCGGAAATACTCATGCGCACAAACAGCGAGTTTTAATTAGTTTTAATATTATATATACATGTCAATGGTTTTAACGTTTGAACATGCATTTCGTTAAAAAAGCAAGAAAGCGGCTGCTGCTGCAAAAGAGAGAGAATTGGTGTGGGAGAAAATTGCTGCTCGAGTCAATGCGTACGCATTAACAGTGTATTAATTTCATATTTAATCACAATTAACTTATAATATTACTGGTGAAAACTGGAATTGTATTACACCTATAATTTCATTTAGGTGCAATCCTGCGGGCGAAAAAGTAAACCTATATATATATATATATCTATATAAATAGCCTATAATAATCCCATTCTGAGGCTGCAGTACCATGATCATTAACAGAACTATAATGTATAATCATTTATTTCTTTTTAATGGCTCTCACTGGTTTGTGTCAACACGTTTAAAAAACGTTTCAGAGCGAGTCACACTTTTCTGACAGCTCTGCATACAGTGGCTTTACTATTACAGTGTGATCCACTACACTGTTATAAAGAAAACTGCCCTTTGCAAAAAACGTAATGCGACACAAAGAATCTGCTGGGATGTTAAAGCCTGTCCACGATGGTTGATGTTAGTGATATGAAGACGGATAAGGTATCTACATATCTAATGGACTGTGATAAAAAATACCTCTCAAATCGGTTATGTGGAAATGAAAATACATCTATAGTCGGGACTCAATACCGACGTAAACTCTCTGTGAATTAATACAGCTTTTTCATCAACGGGATCGTCAACAAAAGGACATGACACCTTTTATAGTCTGCCTAACATAAACCAATACTTTTTTTTTATTCATGCAAATAACAAAGTGCATTAAAATGCACCTGATACAGACTGAATGGAGGAAATGAGTTTCTCCTCCCTCTCAGAGTTTTTTTTCTCAGTTTCTCTCAGTCTCCTCCCACTGAGACACTCCCACTGTGATCGCGGTCCAGTGCAAAATGAATGGGACTCTACGGAGCTAGACGGCTAAATTTGTCTCTTTCGCCTGATTGTCGTTGAGAAACCTCAGATTTGATTGTAGTTTTTGCAAGTTCAACATGGGTTATAGGTCGAAAGTTGAATGAATGAGTACTTATGTCCTTTTGATTTCTTACAGGGGGAGTCGTTGTAGCCCATAAAACGCTAGCATTCTGCTAATGAATGCTGATTGGTCAGTGAAGGAGTGATTACAATCGGAGATCCAGCTTGACGGCATCCGAAGCAGAGCCTGAATATCAGAGTAAATATTTCGGCGTGGTCTTTAAAACATCAGCAAACCTCTTTCTAGCACATGTATTAACAGGGAGAGTCTTACCTGTCAGCTGTGTTGTCGATGCCTCGAGAGAACAAAGTAAGCGACTCAGAGCTTGCCGTAAAGCAGTATCTCTGGCCGTATATGTGTATGACGTCATTGACATTTTAAAAGGCTTTTTAGAACAAAAAAGCGACTTTAAAAAAATCTAACACACAGCAGTGTGTATTTTTTTAGCCTCCCCTTTCGAATGCAACATTCATATTACTAGACAAAAAATTATATCCTGAGAAAAGTGGGTTTTGAGGGGTATAGCTCCATAGAGTCCCATTCATTCTGCACTGGCCTGTGAGCACCCCCTATATGGAACTCTGGGGGAACTGCAACCAGTTCAGAAGCCGGAAGTAACGAGGGAGTGGAACTTCTTGATATATTAGAAGTTCTTTGGGCGGGGGTAGGGGGGCGGGGCAGAGTGATAGCGAAAGAGAAAGAGGAGCACATTAACCAGCAGGGCGT
This sequence comes from Perca fluviatilis, assembly GCF_010015445.1. Classification (NCBI taxonomy): domain Eukaryota; kingdom Metazoa; phylum Chordata; class Actinopteri; order Perciformes; family Percidae; genus Perca; species Perca fluviatilis. The sequence continues at coordinate 33,549,817 of NC_053123.1, read as the reverse complement.
GAACAGCGCACACACTGGTGTGGAGGTGAATTACAGTGAGTTTTAATGGAATACTGGGAAAGCTTAATAACAATAGGACAATTGAAGTCTAGATTATGAGGCCATTTCAGCAGAGTCAACAGCTTCATATGCCATGGACATGTGAATATGGTGCTGAATTTGCCAGTATTTTAAGAAGACAAATGGTTGGGACCTTGACCTTGACATACACGGTAATTAATCTAGCATACTTTCATTAAATAAATCAATTCAAGCTAAAATTGAAGAGTCTACAATTTTATTCTTAAAATGAAGTTAATACCTTTTAGAAAAATGTCATGTGGTGTAAAACTCCCCGTGCTGCTACCCTGATTTGCATTTGTAAAGCTCACAGCATTTTAATTTACATGTTAAAGCCTCCCCTAGAATTAGGGGGAGGGGGGGTGATGGGGGGACAACTGCCAAGCAAGGCCCACATCAATTTCCGATAATTTACAGCAGTTTTCGGTGTTGCTTGTAAATTGCCGTTTGCAGTCATAAACCTGAAGTTCCACGACAATCTACAGTGCCGCTTACTGGCGTAAACTGACGCTCCCTGGATAAAGGAGGGAGGAGACCTTCATTGTGCTGGCCGGCAGCAGAATGCGCTGAGTGAAGCATGTGAAGTTGTTTGACCTCTGCCTGTCCGTAGTAAGCTCGCTTTTGTGTTTTAACTTCTGTGAGGCAGTGTTGCATGTCTTCGGTTTGTATTAATATTAAATGATATAGATAATTTTGATGCAACCTCCTCTCATCCTTCCTTCAGAAAACTTACAAAAAATGTTTCTCCCTAACCCCTATCAGGACGTAATATATCTTTCCCCGTGATGCAATCAGTCAAGAGCTGATGTACGGGAAGTTAACATCTGGGCGTACAGCCAGGGACAGCGAGGTCAATGGCCTTATGTGGTACCTAATGTTAAACTTGTGATGTACTGATATGGACTCCATCCTCTCAAATGTATAAATGACTTGCATGCTAGAGAATGTCTTCAGTTCCTCTGCAGAGTAACTCAGGTCTTTGGTTGAATTAAGATCTTATGTTTTGCAACATCTTGGTCTCCCTGAAAATTCCCTTGATTAGTAAAATCAAGGAAGTTGAAAAACAAAACCAAACCAACATGGAGAAGAGAGAAAGGAGGCACACACACACACATTGCAAAAATACAAACCCCTACATAACATTATATGAACAAACAAGTCAAATACAATCAGAGCAACGAGTCAGAGATACTGTACCGAACTGGGCAGGAGGTTTGTCCATAACACTGTGATCACAAAAAGACATTCCTGAATCAGTCTGAATCTTTTAATTATTTAAACACGAGCAGTCTAATTACAGGACTACTCAACTCCACTTTATTTATATAGCACCTTTGATACACAGAACAAACTTATCTAAAGTTTCAGCTTACAGTTTGCAATCAGCCTACATTAAAATTAGTAACATTATTTAATAACTGTCTCATAATCTTACATGTTGGGAAACTACTGCATCATACTGCATGTGCAACACATAAAGTTGTTTTTAAATTAATAGTTGCATAGTTTTACTTACCGACCGGTGGGCCAACAGTCCGATGGACAAACAGAGCAACAAAGCAAACGGAAAGCTGGCCATTCTGTGGAAAGACGTTAAACAAAGTCAACGTACTGCAGACAAGGACATAAATGCAGACAATTAATGACTGGGATCAGTGAGCCATTTATGAAATTAAAGTATCCTGCTAGTTATAAGTGTTTTATATAATATACATATGGTTTCATATTAAATAGATTAACTGATATTTAAAATGTCTAAATATTAAATACAGTAAGTGTTCTCAAAATATAAAACGTCCTCTCGATGAATACAGGATTAATTACTAAAAATAAAAATAGATGAAATTGTGATAATAAATTGAAATATAATTACCTTTGCTGAGGTGATGATTGGCTGACACAGAGAAGAACAACCAGCTGATGACTGTCAGTAAAGGAAGATATTCACTCTTTATATAGTTTATCAAAGCGCCACAAGAGAGTACGCTCAGCCTGCATGACCCTTCAAGTTCCGCCCTCTATTCCAGTCGAGAGACCCTTATCAAGCCCCCGCTGACATCTGAAAATCATGATACCTAAAAAACATGTTTGAATCAATGATCACCATGGTGATGCGTGCGGAAAGGATCAAGGAACAAGTAAACACTTGTTACATAAATTATGTTCCAGTTAGAGGTGAAATATTAACAAACTTCAGCCTACATGCCAACATTATTGTACTTTAATCAAGTATTTTTTCACTATATACTCATACTAAAACTCAGAGAGAAATATTGTACTTTTTACTGCACTACATTTAGGTGACACTTAAAGTTACGTTTACATAAAAAAACGATATGTACTTATAATACTACTCCACACAGTAGTATACAAAGTATCTAAAATTGACTCCACGTTAATAAACTACTACATTAAAATGCTCTTACTTGATACACAAAATACGATCTTCTAAAATAATATAATACTGTGAAAGGAGCTATTCTGCATATTGATTATGATGATGACTTGATGAAGACAGAACAGTAAGCTACGATATGAGCCGAGCTGGACGCATTCAAAGCCGATGTCCCACGATGCAATGCGGGCCCAGCTCGGCTCATATCGTAGCCTACTGTTCTGTCTTATTTACTGTAATATTTCACCGGTAATAAGACCGAAATAATATTATTAAAATAAAGAAATGCATACCATGATAACAGCTAAATACATGTTGAAAGATGTAGCGTTATAGTTTTAAAAATATCAATAAACAACAAAGCAATCCAGCTTCCCTGGCCGAAATAAACCGAAATAATAACATTAAAAGAAATACATATAAACCGTGATAAGATCTGGTGAATAAATGTTGATTAAAACAGCGATTATTGGGCTAAAAATACCAATAATATCAAAGCTGTATCCAGCTTCTCTGCTGCAGCCCGACTGGCAGAAAGTTTCGTGCTGTGATCACGTAAGATGCTTCTCATTGAAATACATTAGTATAAAAAACGGGACCCCAACACGTAAATCTTCAAAATAACGTGAGGGTATCACGTTCTAATAGATTTAATTTCGTAATGCCATCACGAACTGACGTGAGACTGGGTTGTAATACTGGGTGCGTTTTTTTTTTTGCTGTGGTGGCTGCATTATACGATAATAATACCAATCATTACCAAAGTTAAATCAAATAAATTGCTATATCATCCAATCTTGTCACGTTATAAATATACTAACGTTAGCTTCCCAGTGGACGCTAGCGTGGAACAGATCGAACAAATCTTCGAGGGAAAAATCTGAAAAAAATTCTCAGAATTTTAGATTTTCCCCCGCGCAAGTTTTGACTTGAGTATTTTTCTCATAAATTTACAATTTCACCGTGTAGTTGTGAGGATAGCGTGCTCTCTTTCAAAACTGTCACACCGGCTCTGGGCTCTCCCTCAGCCACGCCCACTACCCATTCTCCACTCAACCAGTATCATCATTCACTACCCCTGCAGGCTATTAGCACTCCTCACCTGTTGACTGTTTCAGCTCGTTAACCCATCTATAAAAACCCTCTCCAGTCCTCAGTTGTTGTCTGGTCTTGTCTCTACATGGCATCCTTCAGTAATGTTTGCCTGACTAGAACCTTCATTAAAAACATTTGGATTTTATTCTTTGTTGTGAGTCTGAGTCCATGACTGAAACGTTGCCAGTCAAAACAACAATTTTCATTTTGGCTGAAACTGTTTCTTTAAATATCTGATTCTGAAATATCTGATCTTCCAGCTCCCAATTGTTTGGACTCTTCTGGAGCCCTCCGAAATATTTCCTCTGATGACGCTTGACAAATACGGTCCCAATATGTTCCCTAATATTCAGTCAATCCCATCCCCATTCATTCATCCATCTCTGCATTTGGTGTTCCTTTGTCGGAAAGTCAATCTTTTGGTCCATCCGTTGTGTCTCTTTCAACTCACGAACACACCTATCTTCTTCACCATCCGTCAATCGTCAAGTCTTTGTCATCTCACCGTCACTTGGCTTGCTTTTTTTAACTTTAGTTTTTCTTTCAGCGATGTGTATTTCACCTTTCTGTTGCCACTTTCTTTCTTGTCTTCACCCGCCTCCCCAACATGGAGGTTCATTTTCAGAGAAACCCAAACAAAACGGGGGAGAAGGCGCCTCTAGCGGAGGGAGCAGCGACGACTACGCCTACCCTCCTCCTCCAGTGCCAGCTTACAGTCTCAGCCTTCCCAACTCCCCTCTCTTATACAGAAAGGGGCCAACAGGGGGACACTCGAGGAACGTCCCTACGCCCGGCAGGAGCCCGTCCTCCTCTTGTACGGGGACAAACCCTCTTAGAGCGCACACGGCACCGTCTAGTCCTGCTCCGCGCCGCCCCACTCGGGAGCAGGGTGTCTGCACTCTGCCGTCTGCCGGCAGGCAGAACGGCGGCCAAACGAACAAGCGGCACGAACAGATTTCAAGTCATCACTGCTCTACTGCTCCTCGCCAAAACGGATGCCAGAAGCAAGCACAACAGACCCAAAACGAGCAGCGAGCGAACCGCGAGCATCCCGAGCTCGCCAAACAGCGCAGCATCGACGAGCTCCGGTGCACCGTGCAGACGCCGGCCAGCGGCATCGAGCACGGCGCCGACGACGTGCGCCAGCTCGGCCGGAAGATGGTGGCGGCGACGGCGATCATCGCGCACGGCGAGGAAGAGAACGCCCAGGCGCTCAAGCTGCTCGCCGAGGTGGTGGACAAGCTGCAGGGGCTGATCGTGGCCGGCAAGGTGACTCCTCCACGCCGGGCCAAACAGCCACCGCCGCCGCCGCCTCCGAGGGTCTCCTCCATGTCTCCCAAAGCAGTCCGCAAACCGCCCACGCCGTACCCACGCCACATCGTGTCCTCCTCTTCTTCCTGCTCGTCCTCGTCTTCCTCCACGTCGGGGAGCTCATGCGCAGGCCCGAAGCGAGTTAACGGAGGCTCCGAGAGGACGGCGGTGACGTTTGGAGGCGCACACAGGGCAGGTGGCGCCGGAAGTAACGTACAGGCGAGGCTGAACGACGGAGCGGCTTCTAGAGCTCCTCTGGAGGACCAACAGGATGGTGACCACACGGGCTGCTTGACAACCAAGAAGAAGAAAAAGAACAAGTAGGCCGACAACCAACCGTCTCCTCTCCTCGTCTGCTGCGGCGCTGAAAAAAAGACTCTTAAACGGACTGAATACCTTCTTTAAACGTAGATCCACATCCCAACTGTTAGTCTAACAAACGTTAACGTTGAGCCAAAAGTTGAAGTATCTTTTCAGTTCTTGGACAACAAACAGACTCTGGATTTATCACTCGAAGGGGAATAAGCTAAATATATGAAAGGTACAAAAATTCTCAACTAACATCTCTCGTTTCATCTCATCGTTATCCCTAAAACTGTGACCATCGTCATCCTCTCTCTTTCATTCTGTGGCGTTTCTGTTGTCAGACTGTTTTCCCAAGTGTTCACTGTAAAAAAAAGACTGTAATTTTATGGAGTTATTCCGTTTTATTTGACAAATGTTTCAGAAAAAAAATATCAAAAGATTTCAAAAATAGACCTTTACATGTCTATGGTAAAAGAACATGAAAAACCTGTAACTGTGAATAACCATAACATTTCCATTTCTTTAAGAAATTTCATTTGTTTTCAAATCAGGGGGCTACGATACGGAGGGACGAGGAGACGGGAGAGATCTTTATCGCCAGGGTGATCCACGGAGGACTGGCCGACCGCAGCGGTGAGATCAAACTGGGTTCAACATGTGTTAAATATAAGGTGGAATACTGGAGATACAGTGATGTAATTCATGGTTTGTGTGTGTGTGTGTGTGTGCGTGCCTGTGTGCGTGTGTTTGTGTCTGTGTGTGTGCGTGCGTGCCTGTGTGCGTGTGTGTGTGTGTCTGCGTGTGTGTGTGCGCGCGTGTTTGTGTGTGCATGCGTGTGTGTTTGTGTCTGCGTGTGTGCGTATGTGTATGTTTGTGCGTGGGTGTTTGTGCGTGTGTGTTGTAGGACTCCTCCATCCCGGTGATCTGCTGGTGGAGGTGAACGGGAACCCTGTGGTGGGTCTGGAACCAGAACAGCTGATCCAGATACTGGTTGGTGACCATGGGGAAACAAACCCATAAACAATTACTAAATAAAGCCCACGAGTAAAGATCATTTTCATTTTGAATTCTGGCGATGATCTAAAAACTATTTAAATCAGGAGCGACCTCACTGACATGTGCATATTAAAAAGACAAACAGCTCCTCTGTGGTGTGATGTACATCTAATTATTAAGACAACGGATCAGTTATTTACAATTTGTTGTATTTGCAGATTAATTCCCAGGGAACCATCCTGTTTAAAGTGATTCCTGATGCAGGTCAGAGCAGCGGCAGCCAGACATCGGTAAGAAACTTCCACTCAGTGTTGAAATGTAACTAAGTACAAACTTAAGGTACTTGTACTTGAGTATTTCCTCAAGTACAAGCTCCTTGTACTCCTCTACATCCCAGAGGTACTGTAGATATTGTTCTTTTTACTCCAGTACATGTGTCTGACAGCTTTAGTTACTTTTCAGATGACAGATTTTCCTCCCCTATCCGTCCATATGTCCATGAGTAAAGCTGTCAGATCAATGTAGTGCAGTAGAAGTAAAAAATGGCATAAAATGGAAATAATTTTAATGAAAGATGTGAGATTTCTCTCTCTCTCTTTTTCTTTTTTTTTTTTTTTTTCTCTCTCTCTCTCTCTCTCTCTCTCTGTTTGTGTGTCAGGTGTTCATGAAGGCGATGGTGGACTACTGCCCACTGCAGGACTCTTCCATCCCGTGTCCCGATGCAGGCATGGCGTTCAGCAGAGGAGACGTGCTGGAGGTTGTCGACCAATCGGACGGACACTGGTGGCAGGCCAGGAAACTGCCCTGCTCTGCAGCCTGCGCCGGGCTCATTCCCTCTGCCAGCATGCTGAAAAGGTGATGCCTCACTTCCTCAATGTACTGTACGTTATCTCCTAAGGGGAGACACTTTTTATTATTTTGGGTTGTTTTGGGTTATTTTGCTTCCATAAAATGTCTTCTTTCAGAGAGAAAACATTTATGTAACTCAGGCTGCTCTCATGAAGCATTCATACATAAAGATGTGAAAAGTAAATCGCTGTAGTTTGTATGTGTTCCACATATTACTGTCTTTCTCTTTCTGTCTTTCTCCCTGTGTCCTGCTCTCTCTCTCCCTCTCTCTCTCTACCTCTCCATCTCAATGTCTCTCTCTCATTGTCTCTCTCTGTGTCTTTCTCTCTGTCTGTCTGTCTCTGTCTGCCTCTCTCTCTCACTGTCTCTCTCTCTCTGTTTCTCTCTCTCTCTCTCTCTCTCTCTCTCTGCAGTAAACTGAAGGAACATTGGTGGTGTCAGCCATTACAGGGTCATACCTGCATCAGACCCTGTGAGCACTTTATCATTATTACCAAAATGTTTTAATGCTTTTCATGGGCTTTTTTCTGGGTTTTTTCGATACTTTCTTCAGCTATTTAAACACCTTTTCAGCGCTTTTATCTGCGCTTTTTCAGCACTATATATTTATATTTAAAGCTCTAAACAACATTTTCTCTATATTTCAGATTCTGTTCCAGAGGACGATCGAACACACGCTGAAGACAAACACACAGTCGCAGGTACAACAAGTACAACACAACCAAGAAATATACAATCCAGTTTTTATTGACTGAAATTACTCATCATCTTCTGTTTGTCTCTTCTCCACAGAGCTGGAAGAAATACACTTTGGTAGGTGCTTACTTATATATTTCACCATGGAATAATTGTCTTTGTTAACTATCTACTTGCTAGTCTGGCTATCCAGACCAAGATTGAGCTTTGGTCTGCTTTGTATTTTCTACTGCACAAGAAGCATGATCAAAGTTCAAATGACTCTGTACGCAATTGGCTACTCCTTCAACCAATCACAGCAACGATCTGGGTGACGTAGCAGCGACAGCGGCATTAACGGTGGTTGCTGCGCTTCAGTGGCCGCCATGTTGAATGTAAAGAAGAAGCTGCTTGGTCGCTTCTCTATCGTCATCGTGTTAAACCCACCAATAGCACGCCAGGTGGATAAGACAAACTGTGATTGGTCCCCGCAGATTTGTAATGGAAGCAGGATAGATAAATGTACAGGTTTCCAGCCTGAGCTGCAGGGAGTAATCAAATCGCCGGCAGATCGGGCTGGGTTTACTTACTTTATTATCTACTTGTGAATAACTGAATAAAAAGCAGTGTTTAAGTGTGCTTTAGTGTAAAGTGAGTGAATGTTTTCTTCCTTTAGATGAAGCCGACTCTGATATTACTGATGGAATCTACCTGGGTAAGACACACTCAATTAGTTTGTTTAATATTGAAAAGAAATGTCAAAACTGACTTGAAGTATTTAACCAAAGTGCTTTTGCTGGATTAACCTGACTTATTACTCCATGAATCCATAACTATCATGTACACAGTATACCACAGATGGTAAACAACAATGGGCCAGACTCTGTGCAGTAATTGTACATTAGTACAATTTTATAATCAGTGCTGGAAGAAGTATTCAGATCCTTTACTTCAGTAAAAGTACTAATATCACACTATAAATACTCCGTTACAAGTTAAAGTCCTGCAGTGAAAATGTAACTTAACTAAAAGTCTGTATCATCAGGAAAATGTAGTTAAAGTATTAAAAGTAAAGAAACATCCTCCCATTTTAGAAAGTGGAAAGGATCCAAACACACACACACACACACACAAACACACACACACACCTACACACACACACACACACAGACACACTCTTTCTCTCCAACCAGTTGTGTGTGTAATGGTCTCATCATCTCAGCTGTAGACTTGTAGCCGTTATATTGTCGGCTAGTTTACTTTAGAATCAAACATCAGATTTTATAAACTACGTGTGTTCTGTGTGCAGTGTGTAAAGTAACTAGTAACTAAAGCTGGAACAGATGAATGTAGCGGAGTAACTAAAGTAACTAGTAGCTAAAGCTGGAACAGACGAATGTAGCGGAGTAACTAAAGTAACTAGTAACTAAAGTAACTAGTAACTAAAGCTGGAACAGATGAATGTAGTGGAGTAACTAAAGTAACTAGTAACTAAAGCTGGAACAGATGAATGTAGCGGAGTAACTAAAGTAACTAGTAACTAAAGCTGGAACAGATGAATGTAGCAGAGTAACTAAAGTAACTAGTAACTAAAGCTGGAACAGATGAATGTAGCAGAGTAACTAAAGTAACTAGTAACTAAAGCTGGAACAGATGAATGTAGCGGAGTAAAAAGTACAATATTTCTCTCTGAAATGTAGCGGAGTAGAAGTAGAAAGTGGCATGAAAAGAAAAGACTCAAGTTAAAGTACAAGTACGTCAACATTTGTACTACAGTAGTGGAGTAAATGTACTTAGTTACATTCCTACACTGTATATATCTATCAGGGGTTGATGCATAGACTGTATAAGTGAAGTCAAAACATCTAGATTGCCCCCTACTGGCTGGCTGCAGTATAGGTTATAAACCCTGCCCCCTAAACTAAAAAAAATCAAAGTACACATCAAATAATAAAAAAGATGGTTTCTGTCACACTGGTGTTTCTTCAACTGTTCATTTTTCTAATCAGTTTGGTTATTGTTAGTTATTTGATGCTATAAAAATGGGCTGAAACGTCATGATTGATAGCTGGGATTGATTGGACTTAGATATCGCAGCTCTACCGACCGATCACTACTACGCAGACTCTCACTCCAAAATGACAAGACGGCAGCACTGTTTCCAGGATATATTTTTTTTTAGGGTTAGGGGTTAGGGTTAGGTCTTAGGGGGTTATGGTTTGGGGGTTAGGTGATGGTAAATCTATCTCGATGATTCCACCAGCTCGTCTGACGACTGGGCAGTTTGGTATAGGGACTATGGTTAGGGTTAGGGGTTAAAGGCGTATCATCCATCTTTTTTTACGTTCTCTAGTTTACTCACTTACCTGCTTACTTATTTACTCACTCACTTACTTACTTACTCACTCTCTGGTATGGGGAATATGGTTAGGGTTTAGTTACCGGTTAGGGGGTTAGGGTTAGGGGTTAGGTACAGGATAGGGGGTTAGGAGTAGGGGTTGAGGGCGTATCGTCCATCTTTTTTTACGTTCTATAGTTTAGATATGACGATGGAAAACGCTCCTGTGGGTCGTATTACAGGGGAGGAATAAACAACCGATATTGTCGCATGGTTGGGAGGATTTGTTGGAATATTTACTGTGTGCAATACTCTGTGGTAGTACTGCAATACTAATTCAACTGTGCAATACTATACTGCACAAAAGATCCCATTTCTCAGCACTATTTTTATTTGCATTATTGTTTACACTTCTGGAAATTTCATGGTTTTTAATATTTTCTTTACATATTTCACATCTCTATTCTTACATATAAATTGTTGCTATACATATGAGTATGATGCACACATTTTGATTTCATTTTAACGTAGATATTTATTTTGTATTCTTTCTACATTTATTTGTTCTTATGATTTCTCTATATTTCTGCGTGAGAATGGAGCATATGTAGCGGACTGAATAGTATTTTGATTTTTTAGGCTTTCAACACTGTAAGAAAACAATCTGTCTTTGTATAAATGTATGTGGCGCTTAACTTATTCAAAAAGCAACTTACTTACTCACTAACTTACTCACTCACTTACTAGCTAACTTCCTTCATATTAACACAGTATATTATCCATATTTTTACGGACTTTTCTAACAGTGAAGGCGCGTTTGACGCTGTGTTTTAATTGATTGAGTGATTGATTTTTTTTGACCAGCTGGTTTCCCGGGCGGAGTTTCCGTCTCTGGCAGAGAACGTCCTTCAGGAAGAGACGGCAGTCATGCACCTCGTCGCTCAGCAGCGGCACCCTGTCCACCGTGCACAAGGAGGTGGTTCTGTACCGCGCCCCCGCAGGAGACCCACCGCCTCATCAATCCTCGTCGGTCAATATCTCAACCATCCTTTTGTTCCTAAACTCAGACAGTTTGTTCACCTTTAATTTTCCATTTCCCTACGATATCTACTGTGCATAATATATTTATAAATAATACATTTCATCTGCCCAGGTGCTGCGAAAGTTGGAATTAACGAACTGAGGAAAAGACTGATCAAACTGAACCCCTTCGACCTTCCAGGGACACCTGCACTCGTATGTGCAAATCTAACTTCGTCTAACATTCAAAGTGTCTCCACACTGGTTGTAATAACTTTTGTGTTTTACATTGTGTGTCATAAAAGAGAGTATGGAAGCTAATATCTGACAATGTGATCCTAAAAAGATCCTTTAGATCTGAGAAACTTTCCCAAAATATTGACTCAATGACTTTCTCAAAGTAATGAGTTATGACTTATATCTTGAGGTTTCTTATTATTTTGAGATACTAAGTCGTTAGTTTAAGAAACTTATGGACTGTTCGCTATTTATTTCAGTGGCCACCAGAGGAGTTTTGGGATCTTTAGTCAAAATTGACCCAACCCTACACCAACAATACATTTTTGATGACCCTCCAAAATTATTGTGAAAAAGGGGATGACCCTCCCCAATACTTTACTGATAGCTTCTGTACTGGTTTGCGCCGGCAAGCTGTGCAGTTATCCATTGTTTTTCTACAGCCATTAATTATTTGCCTAAACCGCTGCATTCTCACCTTACGTATCACACTCCTCTGTTATGGTGCCATTTCGGTAGATTTCTCACTAACATAGTTGTGAAAACACAATAAGCATGGAAACTAAAACTACTGCATTACTTCAAATACTAAGTTACTCCTCTAGTAAACTAGTATTCACATGAAATAAAACAATAAAACACTGAGACCATTCAGCAAACAACACTGGGTAATAACAAATTCAACACTATGGACTCGTCACTAGGCTTCCTTAGTCATGCGGCGCTAAGCTCGACTTTTCAAAATAAAAGCTTCCGTCTGGTCTGTATGGTGTTTTGGATGTTTTTGAACTAAACAGTATGGCAATCATGCTAATGAATACAATTATTTTTCAGCAGATGTCTTAGTTACAACACGATGGAGCTAGCAAAGCAGTTTTGTGTTTATATGTGCGACGGGATTTATTCAGTTTGGGAAATCCCACGGTCTCTAAAGCTACAGCTCAAATTGTCTCGCTGACTAAACAAGGAGGGACCCATCTGCTAGCCGAGAATGTAGGCGCGGACTGAGAGAGCTATATGGAGCTACATGGATAAATATGCACCAAAGAAGCCACTTTGAAATTTTGCTGTTCTCATGAATACAAAAGTTGGGTGACCCTCCACCCTAGACTAAAGAAAAGTGGATGACCCTCCCATCAACAAAGAATAAAAAGACATGACCCTTTCCTCCGGTGGTCATTATTTTGAGATATTAAGTAATTATTTTGAGAAAATTACTCATTATTTTGAGATACTAAGTCATTATTTTGAGATATTAAGTCACTTTTTATAACATTTCTCATTATATGACTAAAAAAGATCTTTTACTGAAAAACATGAAGTGAATATAATGAGACTTTATTACGGACACAATAGCAATTGCTTAATAATTGCAAACAGGTTCTGATTTGCTGTCACCCTGTTCCTCTAGACACCTCTCGTCCAATCAGAGCAGGGGAGCAGACGGAAAGAGAGTACCACTTTGTCACCAAAGAGCTGTTTGAGTATATGGTCTGTAACCACAGGTACACTCCTCCTCCTTTCACTGTTTGCATGGTTTTGTTTTTGATTTTGAATGATATGAATTGGATTTGGATGCATATTTATATTGGTGTGTGTGTATGTCTGTCTGTGTGTGTGTGTGTGTGTGTGTGTGTGTGTGTGTGTGTGTGTGTTCGGGTGTTTGTGGAGTACGGGGAGTATAAGGGCCACCTGTACGGGACCAGCACCGATGCTATTGACGAGGTGCTGAAACGAGGACGGATGTGCATCATCGATGTTGAACCACATGTGAGTTTCATGATAGCATGGATCAACTTATTTTTTTCAGAGTAATAACTGTTTCTTATCCAACCAGTCCTCCAAACCATGTGCTGATATCGAGGGTTTGTTCCTCTCCTCTAATCTGACCCGCAGCAGCATTCTCTGTCCTCATATCTAAACCAGAGTAGGTAACAGTCGCGGTTTTCCACACGTCGGTAACGTTGTGAAGCGGTCCCAGTTTGGTTAGGTTTAGGCACCAAAACTATTTAGTTAAAGGAATACGCCACCGTTTATTGAAATAGGGTTATTCACCATCTCCTCTATATTTATATAGGTGGGCAAACGCATTTTTGTCTCACTGCATGCATTATCTTAGTCCGGCACCTAGCTTAGCTTAGCGTAATGAATGGAATCCTTTGTTGCCGTTAGCATGCCGTGAGTAAAAATGACCCAATAGCAACAAAAACTAAACCTAATTACTTATTGTGGCCTGCCTATTTACGAGTAAAAATAGCAATGCAAATTAAGACTAGACGATTTCCTAGGTAGATACTGACTTTATTGGGTGGAAGTAGGCTACAGCCGAAGCACTGCTACTCGGAGCAGAGATATCGGCAGATCCCCGGGCTCTGCGCATCTCAGTCAGGGCAGCGGCATTTTGTTGTCCAGCAACCCAGAAAGTGACCTTTGCGCTGGCCGCGAGAGCTCCTGGCTGCTGATATCTCTGTGCCCGAGTAGCAGTGCTTCGGCTGTAGCCTACTTCCACCCAATATAGTCCCAAGTCAATATCTGCCTAGGGAAATGGTCTAGTCTTAATCTGCATTGCTATTTCTACTCGTTGAGAAGACGCAGGCCACAAGAAGTAATAAGGTTTTGTTTTTGTTGTTGTTGGGTCACTTTTACTCACGACATGCTAATGGCAACAAAGGATTCCATTCATTACGCTTGCTGTTTAAGCGCCGGTGCCACTGGACTAAGACAATGCATTCACTGACACAAAATGCGCGTTGCCCACCTATATAAATATAGAGGAGACGGTGAATAACCCTATTTCAACAAACGGTGGGTATTCCTTTAAAGGTGCACTATGAGTTCCTGCATGGTTTCAGTGCAATTTCATTTTTGTCTTAAATCATAGGCATCTCTCCTTGATGCGCTAGCTGCCTGACCCTTGAACACACTGTGAAAAAGCCCAGTCTCGGGAGACAACACAGGGTCGGAAATGTCAAACAAACACTATAGGGGCACAGGATAGGCACCAAAATACAACAAAACACTCCAGCCAATCACCGAAAAGCCAAGTCTAACTCGTTCATTGTAGCAGCCAAAGCCGTTTCGAACAGCTGGTGTTCATCCGTAGCCATCTTGCAACGTTTACTAATGACTTTGACGTCGCAGCGCTGTCGTCATGTGTTTAGCTCGCGTCTGGCTGTGTGATTGGTGCAGCTCGGCTACAAAGGCGTAGTTAATGAGCATCATTACTGAATGCCAGAGTGGCTCGCTGAGCAAACTCAAATTGTGCTCTCGCGAGAACTCTGAATTTCCAGGGTACATGAATCCCGGTCTCCTGGGTGAAAGTCCTGTCTTTGTTTACGTCCTTACGCTTAATCCTCGTCACCTCTCTTCCTGCTTTGCTCCCATCATAACTATTAGAGGGTGCCGCCACCCACAACACCCCCTGTTGTCCTTAATTAAATGTTTCAGTCACTTTTTTCAAAGTTTTGTATTTTACATTTTAGTGTTTTTTTCACTTGTTTTGGTCACTTTATCTGACGGTTTTTGTTCCACTTTTTCCCAATGTTTTTGTCACTTTTTCAATGTTTTGGGTGGTTATTTTTGACATTTTTGACGCATTTTGTCGCGTTTTTGCTTATGACAAAACGTTTTTTTTGCCCTAAAGAAACTTTGAAAACGGGTCAAACTTGACCCAAGGATAGCATAAGGGTTAATCCCAGATGTGTTGGTTTTGTTGTCAGAGCATCCAGTCGCTGCGGACGAAGAAACTGAAGCCCTACGTGATCTTCATCAAAGCTCCGAGTCCGGACAGACTGAGACAAACCCGGAGAGACGCCCGAACCATCACCAACTGCACCGTCAACAGAGCATTCACAGTAAGAGCTTTCCTTCAATAACAACTCTCTGAACAGAGATTAAAATAACAATGGAGTTCAGACACCAAATGGTTTACAAAGGCTATAAAATTGAATAAAACTGGTAAAGAGCATTGTAGTAACATTTTACTGTGATGAACAGAAGTACAGTCTCCCGTGTGTTTTTTGACACTTTTCGATGTCATTTTGATGCTTATTTTGATGTTTTTTAATATTTTTTGATGTTTTGAAGCTTTCTCCATGTTTTTTTACCCTTTCTTCATTGTTTTCGTTCCTTTTTTCATTTCTTTGTCGCTTTTATCTGATGTTTTTAGCGTCTTTTCCGACATATTTTTTTCATTTGGACTGCTTGGCGCTGTAGAAATATTTCTATAATCTAGATGTGTTATTCTCAGTATAAAGTTGGATTCCTGTATAATGTATAGACTTGGGACACACACATAGTTAACTTAAGCTTTGATTACCTTACAGCTCAGGAATGTGAGTCTAATGTTTTTCTGCAGACGGTGAAGTGGAACAGGAGGGGGTGGGTCTTGGGTCAGTGTGTGTTTTTGTGTGTGTGTGTGTGTGTGTGTGTGTGTGTGTGTGTAAGAGCTGGAGAATCTGCCCGGAGACAGGAGAGAGACAGGAGGGGGACGCAAGATATAAAAAGATTAGGAATTTGGTTAGACGGTGTTCATAATCTGACAGAGACTTTGCTGACTTGAACTTTGTATACTTTGTCTGCGGTTAGTGAAACTTAGGGTCATTTTTGTGAACCCACAATTGTGTTTTGTAAGCTTAAATGCTGGACTTCAGTGAACTTTCTTGACTTTAAACTATTGTGTCAGTTTTGATCCCTGAGTTCTGGTCTCATTAACCAACACGCAAGAATTAGAGTGTATACCGTATTTCCTCAAATAAAAACCGGAGTCAATTAAAAGCCGGGCCTCTGATAGTGGCGGGGGTGGGTCAACACGGCCCAAAAATTCGGTCTCAAATTAAGGCCGGGGAAAAAATAGTGTGGATAATCTCCTAAATGCCTTTCATATATATATATATATATATATATATATATATATATATATATATCAAAATAAAATTCCAGTTCATTGTAATGTACATTTCTACCAATTTAATTTTAACAGATTCAACAATATATTCATGCTTTTTCCACACTTTGTTTTTCTGGATTATTGTCCTATGCGGCTGTATGTGTAACTCAGCCAGGTGTAGTTAGCAGTAACGCATACAGGTGCCAGTAGATGGCAGTAGCTACATTGGATGTAACACGGGTCTCATTTAATGCTAGCAGAGAATGACGGGCTCTGGTGCTAGTGGACGGACTTTTCAACAACAAAACGAAAAGAGTTTTAAAGTATGAGGAGGAAAACTCGGGTGAAAAAGCTGCGAGACATTTCGACATTGACCCCAGGAGAATCCGATACTGGAAGAAACAGAAGGATAAGCTGACGAGAGCAGAGCATAGCTAGCTAGCTGGAGGTGGGAGGGAAACAAGTTAGCCTGAGCTAGAAACAAAGCTAGCTAAGCTACCGTCTGTAATGTTAATCCATTGACAATATAAACGCATTGTTCAGATACTGGTGTACGCAAACCAGCAACTACTGTATGCTCTTACTGTAATCTACCAGCAATACTGTAGTACCTGTATTTGAAATAAATACCCCGTACATTTCCAGGGTTCAAACTGACACAATGGTGGTGTTTGTTCCATGCTGTTGTTGTATATTGTGATATTTTTGCAAATGTTTCTTAAAAAATGAATGATCTCTATCCACTGGAACGCTATGGTTTTTCATTTAAAACTGTTTATTTAAAATAGTTATACTTATCAAACAGATGGAATTAGAAATAAAGGCCTGCCTCTAATAAAGCCTGCTTCAAATACAAGCCTGGTACCTTCTGCCGTTCAGGTAAATAAAGGCCCCCGGCTTTTATTTGAGGAAATACAGTATATAAGTCAGAACTTCCTCTGAATTTTCTACAAACGCGCTCTAGCATTCACCTAGAAGAGTTGTGAAGACTTGTGACTTTAACTCCTAATGAAAGTGCTCGTCTCCGTTGTTCCCACGTCCTGCAGGAGGGAAGACTTTGTGGAGCTGGAGGAGGCGTCCCGGCTGATGGAGGCCAAGTACAAACAGCTGTTTGATAGCGTGCTGGTGAACGACGACCTGCAGGACGCCTGCATGCAGCTCTGCTCCATCATCCAGGCAGCGCAGCATGAACCGGCAGTGGATCCCCGTCAGCTGGAGCCAGACGGACGAGTAACGGAGGAAGGAGAGGAAGGGAAGGAGAGGAAGAGAAGGAGAGGAAGGGAGGAGGATATCAAGACTGAGAATATGTGTTGGATGAAATGGGACAATACTAATAACTAATAAAGGCTGACTGATCAAACTCTCTCTCTGTCGTCTCACGTACTCTCATCGCTACTCTTAACCCTTAATCAAATTTGACCCGCGTTTCAAAATATTTTAATATTAGAAAATATGGGATGTCAAATAGGCACCGAAAAATGCTTAAAACAAACAAAACAAAAAACAGAAAAGCAACAAAAACTAAAATACTGAGGCCAAAAAATCCCCAAACATTGAAAAGTGACAAAAGTCAGATAAAACTATATAAATTTTGAAAAGGGACCCAAATGTTGAAAAAAATAACTTAGAGAAAACGTTGAGATAGAGATGACAAAAGTGTTTGTTTTCATGGTTGACAGGAAGACAACACAAGGGTTAAACACACACACTTTGAAGTTTATTTTAATGAAACTAAACCTTGTTTTGATACTATTTATGGTCGCATTTTAAAGGTGATAGAATGCAAACTGATTTTACCTTTTGTCATCATAGTTGAATAATGACATTTTAGTGGGTAACTAGGACATACATAGAACCTCTAAATCCCATTGACACCTCTTTTCTCTGCAAATCTCACTATTTGAAACTGCCTCTGAAAACGGCTAATCTCAACGAGCCGGAAATAGTTGACGCCAACTATTTCTGCCCTCCTCATTTGGCTCTAGTCTCTTGTCACGCCTAACATTTGCATGTGTTGGCCAATAACTGACCTGAGATCAGTTAGTCCACTGAATCTAGGTCGC
>NC_053123.1:33523236-33525736 GCF_010015445.1 Perca fluviatilis | reverse complement strand
CTGCATTTTGATAGACTTTTATGCACCGATTCACAGCTGAAATACCTTTATTTAGCCTCTGCAAAGAAAAAAAAACACATGAGAATTCAAAATATGTCAAAAATATGATGGAAAGTATGTTGTTGTATGTCATGCGCATTTTAAAGTGGGGTATATGGAAATCCTGGAGCTTTCTTAGTGAGTATACGTAGACTACACCACAGACTACTAGTTCACAGACCTTCACGCTCAGCTCAGCTCGATTCACACAAGTTCAAAGACAAGTACAGTCGTAAGACACATTTACATCACACACAAGACGTGGATATCCTCTGAGATTAAATTAAAAAAAATCTGAAGAATATTTTATTTATTTTTTTGTCCAGAAACCACATTGAATCAGTTTGCAAAAAAAAAATATTTTTACAATTTTAATCTCAGAATTTCTTAGTTTTTCTCTCACAATATTACCTCCCCTATCTCCTGATTATTCATTAAGGTGAGACACGACAGGTGATTAGGATAACATTTTAAAATAATAGATATCACCATGAAACTTCCTCAGTTGATTACTTACACAAGTTTAGAAAAAAAAGTTTTGGAAATTTGCATGTTTAATTATGCAAATTAAGCATTATTTCATTAAATATGCGTGATTTTGCATATATTTTCAGTAGATAGATCTGAACGTATGATAAAGCCAGGTGCAAAATTCTTTTTTTTTCATTTATGACCTCATAAGGAGCAAGATTCCTGATTGGTCCATCTGAGCTTTCATTTTCTTAAAGGCAGAGCAGGATACCCAGGGCTCGGTTTACACCTATCACCATTTCTAGCCACTGGGGGGGGGGGCCATAGGCAGGCTGGAGGAACTCTTATTAATGTTAAAAACACCTCATAAAGTGACATTTTCATGCCATGGGACCTTTAAAAAAGGCCTTCCCTTTAGGGTGTTCCATTTTCTATCACCTGGGCAGGTGAGGCTTTTATTTTGAAAGGTGCTGTCTGCTCCCCTCAGGTACACGCTGAACATCCTGGAGGACCTGGGCGACGGGCAGAAGGTGACCGACGACACCATCGTGTCCTGGGTCAACGGCACGCTCACACACGCCGAGAAACCCAAAATCTCCAGCTTCAAGGTAACGGAGACGCTCGGCTGCACCTCCCATAAGAGGAAAATATGCCACGCCGTTGTTGAATATCGCGCTAACGATATAACTTAAGCGATAAATAATCAGATATTAAAAGTGTTCTCTGTTCTTCTGCTTCCAGTATTCTGCTAAAATACAACAAACTGCTTGTTGAGTTCAAAACTAATGACAGGAAATCATTTCTAACTCTCTTTTATTGAACAAATTGAACATTGAATTGAGTATGAAAGGCAGCGCTTAAAACATGACTTTTTAAACTTTTTAAAGAGCAATGTGCAGGTTGGACACCCCTATACAGCATAGTGTATATTAATGATAAACAACTATATTTTCAAAACTGGAGGATTATATAACCGCCATAAACGATATTTTGAGATCAAATTGTGATAAAATAACTTCCGCAGCTATCTATCACTGACCGGAAGTGACCAAGTTCATGCTCAAATTACAATGGACGTGGATGAAGAAACCGAGCGCTCCAACGTTGGCGAGCATGCCTATGATGGCACACAGGCCTAATTATGAGCCTCCTAGAAGAGATAGAGGTCAGGGGGAGATCAGGGGGGAGATCAGGGGGAGGAACAATGGGCAGAAGAGAGAAGTAGAGTTGCGAACCAGTGGCGAATAGGGCAAGTGACTTTGTGAGTTACTGTGTAGTATGGTAGCTAACTCTGGTTCATCTAGGCTAGTACATTGGTGTTATACAAAAAATCTGCTTTAGCAAACATACTTTCGACCTTGTTTTAGATTAAACATACATGTAGATTGTCTTAATTTAAGCCGGCAACGTTTTTGTCTTGTGATATTCTACAACCAAAGATTTTAGTAATTTTCTGCTGATATTTAGAGAGTCTTATCGCGATTTCTCGCAGATTTTCGCGAAGTGTATGGTTGCGCCGGTTGATATTGCGATAGCGCTAAAAAACAAACGATATATTGGGCAGCCCGGTAACTCACACAGTACCGAGGCTCGGTCTGCAGGCTGGGATTCCCCTCATTTATAAAACCTGTTAGGGATATCTAAAGAATTTCCAATGCGTAAAAATGTGCCCAGTTTTCCGCGACCTTTTGACCACGCGTGTGATCGTGCGTAATATTTAATACAAAAAGCAACGTTTTGACCCTGCTGGGTCTTCTTCAGGCGAGTGGTGGAGTTTAAGACAGAAAAATGGCGCTTTTTTGCATCCCACGGTACCTGCTGGACTCGCCTCGCCTCTACTCGCCTTGTTTTCAGGTCTTTCTATTCTGATAAACAGTCCCTGGTACCTGCCAACAGGTCCTTTATTTAGGACCACCTCCGTCCAGGTTCCAAGCGAGCCGAGGCGACACCAAAAGGTGACGTTGTGGTGGAAGTTGCTTATGCAGCAGGG
>NC_053123.1:33493236-33518236 GCF_010015445.1 Perca fluviatilis | reverse complement strand
ATAAAAAAGTCATAGTATATGTCAAAAAAGTCATAAAAAAGTCATAGTATAATATGTTGAAAAAGTCATAAAAAAGTCATAGTATAATATGTCGAAAAAGTCATAAAAAAGTCATAGTATATGTCAAAAAAGTCATAAAGAAGTCATAGTATAATATGTCAAAAAAGTCCTAGTATAATATGTCGAAAAAGTCATAAAAAAGTCATAGTATAGCATGTCGAAAAAGTCATAAAAAAGTCATAGTATATGTCAAAAAAGTTAAAAAAAGTCATAGTATAGTATGTCGAAAAAGTTAAAAAAAGTCCTAGTGTAATATGTCGAAAAAAGTCCTAGTATAGTATGTCTAAAAAGTCCTAGTATAGTTTGTCGAAAAAAAAAGTCATAGTATAATATGTCGAAAAGTCATAAAAAGCATAGTATAATATGTCGAAAAAGTCATAAAAAAGTCATAGTATAGTATGTCGAAAAAGTTAAAAAAGTCATAGTATAATATGTCGAAAATGTCATAAAAAAGTCATAGTATATGTCAAAAAAGTCATAAAAAAGTCATAGTATAATATGTTGAAAAAGTCATAAAAAAGTCATAGTATAATATGTCGAAAAAGTCATAAAAAAGTCATAGTATATGTCAAAAAAGTCATAAAGAAGTCATAGTATAATATGTCAAAAAAGTCCTAGTATAATATGTCGAAAAAGTCATAAAAAAGTCATAGTATAGCATGTCGAAAAAGTCATAAAAAAGTCATAGTATAGTATGTCGAAAAAGTTAAAAAAAAGTCCTAGTGTAATATGTCGAAAAAAGTCCTAGTGTAATATGTTGAAAAGTCATAAAAAAGTCCTAGTATAATATGTCGAAAAAGTCATAAAAAAGTCATAGTATAGTATGTCGAAAAAGTCATAAAAAAGTCATAGTATAATATGTCGAAAAAGTTAAAAAAAAGTCCTAGTGTAATATGTCGAAAAAAGTCCTAGTGTAATATGTTGAAAAGTCATAAAAAAGTCCTAGTATAATATGTCGAAAAAGTCATAAAAAAGTCATAGTATAGTATGTCGAAAAAGTCATAAAAAAGTCATAGTATAATATGTCGAAAAAGTCATAAAAAAGTCACAGTATAATATGTCGAAAAAGTCCTAAAAAAGTCATAGTATAGTATGTCGAAAAAGTTAAAAAAAGTCCTAGTGTAATATGTCGAAAAAAGTCCTAGTGTAATATGTTGAAAAGTCATAAAAAAGTCCTAGTATAGTATATGTCAAAAAAGTAAAAAAAAATTCATAGTATAGTATGTCGAAAAGTCATAAAAAGTCAGTAGCTCAAATTCACAACAAAAGAAGGGAGACACACCTACATTTAGTTAAAGGATCAAATTAAAACCAATATTATATTATACATACAGTACAAGTGCAAAGTGCAAAGTTTAGGCAGGTATGAAAAAAATGCTGTAAACTAAGAATGCTTTCAAAAATGGAAGTGTCGAAAGTTTATTTTCATCAATTAACAAAATGCAGCGAACGAACAGAAGAGGAATCTAAATCAAATCAATATTTGGTGTGACTTCTCGGTACACTTGTACACAGTTTCTGAAGGAACTGGGCTGGTAGGTTGTTCCAAAAAACATCTCGGAGAACTGACCACAGACGATCTGTGGATGGAGGCTTCCTCAAATCCTTCTGTCTCTTCATGTGATCCCAGACAGACTGGAAGATGCTGAGATCAGGGCTCTGTGGGGGGGCCATGCCATCACTTCCAGGACTTCTTGTTCTTCTTTAGACTGAAGATAGTTCTTAATGACCTTGGCTGTATGTTTGGGGTCCTGCTGCAGAATACACAATACTGATGGTATTGCATGATGGATAAGTATCTGCCTGTATTCCTCAGCATTGAGGACACCATTAATCCTGACCAAATCTCCAGCTCCATTTCAATCAGGAGGGACTTCCTTGCAAATATGAACATATTTATTGTACAGACAAAACATGAAATGGGAAATGTACAAAGTCTCTGTCATAGTATAGTATGTCTAAAAAGTCCTAGTATAGTATGTCGAAAAATTCATAGTATAGTATGTTGAAAAAGTCATAAAAAAGTCATAGTATAGTATGTTGAAAAAGTCATAAACAAGTCATAGTATAGCATGTCGAAAAAGTTAAAAAAAAGTCATAGTATAGTATGTCGAAAAAGTTAAAAAGTCATAGTATATGTCGAAAAAGTCATTAAAAAGTCATAGTATAGTATGTTGAAAAAGTCATAAAAAAGTCATAGTATAGTATGTTGAAAAAGTTAAAAAGTCATAGTATAGTATGTCGAAAAAGTCATAAAAAGTCATAGTATAGTATGTCGAAAAAGTTATAAAAAGTCATAGTATAGTATGTTGAAAAGTCAAAAAGTCATAGTATATGTCAAAGTCATAAAAAGTCATAGTATATGTCAAAAAGTCAAGTTATTTAAGAATATAATGTCAAAAAAGTCCTAGTATAGTATGTCGAAAAAGTCATAAAAAAGTCATAGTATAGTATGTCGGAAAAGTCATAAAAAGTCATAGTATAGTATGTCGAAAAAGTTAAAAAAGTCCTAGTGTAATATTGTCGAAAAAAAAGTCCTAGTGTAATATGTTGAAAAGTCATAAAAAAGTCCTAGTATAAGTATGTCGAAAAAGTCATAAAAAGTTATAGTATAGTATGTCGGAAAAGTCATAAAAAGTCATAGTATAATATGTCGAAAAAGTTAAAAAAAGTCGCAGTGTAATATGTGAAAAGTCCAGTGTAATATGTTGAAAAGTCATAAAAAGTCCTAGTATAATATGTCGAAAAAGTCATAAAAAGTCATAGTATAGTATGCGGAAAAAGTCATAAAAAGTTCGGATAATATGTCGAAAAAGTCATAAAAAAGTCACAGTATAATATGTCGAAAAAGTCCTAAAAAAGTCATAGTATAGTATGTCGAAAAAGTTAAAAAAAGTCCTAGTGTAATATGTCGAAAAAAGTCCTAGTGTAATATGTTGAAAAGTCATAAAAAAGTCCTAGTATAGTATATGTCAAAAAAGTAAAAAAAAATTCATAGTATAGTATGTCGAAAAGTCATAAAAAGTCAGTAGCTCAAATTCACAACAAAAGAAGGGAGACACACCTACATTTAGTTAAAGGATCAAATTAAAACCAATATTATATTATACATACAGTACTGTGCAAAAGTTTTAGGCAGGTATGAAAAAATGCTGTAAACTAAGAATGCTTTCAAAAATGGAAGTGTCGAAAGTTTATTTTCATCAATTAACAAAATGCAGCGAACGAACAGAAGAGGAATCTAAATCAAATCAATATTTGGTGTGACTTCTCGGTACACTTGTACACAGTTTCTGAAGGAACTGGGCTGGTAGGTTGTTCCAAAAAACATCTCGGAGAACTGACCACAGACGATCTGTGGATGGAGGCTTCCTCAAATCCTTCTGTCTCTTCATGTGATCCCAGACAGACTGGAAGATGCTGAGATCAGGGCTCTGTGGGGGGGCCATGCCATCACTTCCAGGACTTCTTGTTCTTCTTTAGACTGAAGATAGTTCTTAATGACCTTGGCTGTATGTTTGGGGTCCTGCTGCAGAATACACAATACTGATGGTATTGCATGATGGATAAGTATCTGCCTGTATTCCTCAGCATTGAGGACACCATTAATCCTGACCAAATCTCCAGCTCCATTTCAATCAGGAGGGACTTCCTTGCAAATATGAACATATTTATTGTACAGACAAAACATGAAATGGGAAATGTACAAAGTCTCTGTCATAGTATAGTATGTCTAAAAAGTCCTAGTATAGTATGTCGAAAAATTCATAGTATAGTATGTTGAAAAAGTCATAAAAAAGTCATAGTATAGTATGTTGAAAAAGTCATAAACAAGTCATAGTATAGCATGTCGAAAAAGTTAAAAAAAGTCATAGTATAGTATGTGAAAAGAAAAAAGTTAAAAAGTCATAGTATATGTCGAAAAAGTCATTAAAAAGTCATAGTATAGTATGTTGAAAAAAGTCATAAAAAAAGTCATAGTATAGTATGTTGAAAAGTTAAAAAGTCATAGTATAGTATGTTGAAAAAAGTCATAAACAAGTCATAGTATAGTATGTCGAAAAAGTTAAAAAATCATATTATTATTATGTTATGACTTTTATGTTTCAACATATATGTTGAAAAAGTCATAAAAAGTCATAGTATGTCGAAAAGTTATAAAAAGTCATAGTATAGTATGTCGAAAAAGTCATAAAAAAGTCATAGTATATGTCGGAAAAAGTCATTAAAAAGTCATAGTTATAATAAGTGTTGAAAAAGTCATAAAAAGTCATAGTATAGTATGTTGAAGTTACCATTGAATATATACTTTTAACATATATAAAAAGTCATAAAAAAGTCATAGTATGTATGTCGAAAGTTATAAAAAGTCATAGTATAGTATGGTCAAAGTCATAACAAAGTCATAGTATAGTATGTTGAAAAAAGTCATAAACAAGTCATAGTATAGTATGTTGAAAAAGTCATTAAAAAGTCATAGTATAGTATGTTGAAAAAGTCATAAACAAGTCATAGTATGATATGTTGAAAAAGTCATAAAAAGGTCATAGTATAGTATGTTGAAAGTCATAAACAAGCTCATAGTATAGTATGTTGAAAAAGTCATAAACAAGTCATAGTATAAGTTGAAAAAGTCAAACAATTCATAGTATAGTATGTTGAAAAAGTCATAAACAAGTCATAGTATGATATGTTGAAAAAGTCATAAACAAGTCATAGTATAGTATGTTGAAAAAGTCATAAACAAGTCATAGTATGATATGTTGAAAAAGTCATAAACAAGTCATAGTATAGTATGTTGAAAAAAGTCCTAGTATAGTATGTTGAAAAAGTCATAAAAAGTCCTAGTATAGTATGTTGAAAAAGTCAAACAATTCATAGTATAGTATGTTGAAAAAGTCATAGTATAGTATGTTGAAAAAGTCAAACAATTCATAGTATAGTATGTTGAAAAAGTCATAAACAAGTCATAGTATAGCATGTCGAAAAAGTTAAAAAAAAGTCATAGTATAGTATGTCGAAAAAGTTAAAAAGTCATAGTATATGTCGAAAAAGTCATTAAAAAGTCATAGTATAGTATGTTGAAAAAGTCCTAGTATAGTATGTTGAAAAAGTCCTAGTATAGTATGTTGAAAAAGTCATAAAAAGTCCTAGTATAGTATGTTGAAAAAGTCATAAAAAAGTCCTAGTATAGTATGTTGAAAAAGTCCTAGTATAGTATGTTGAAAAAGTCCTAGTATAGTATGTTGAAAAAGTCATAAAAAGTCATAGTATAGTATGTTGAAAAAGTCATAAAAAGTCATAGTATAGTATGTTGAAAAAGTCATAAAAAGTCATAGTATGGTATGTTGAAAAAGTCATAAACAAGTCATAGTATAGTATGTTGAAAAAGTCATAGTATAGTATGTTGAAAAAGTCATAAAAAGTCCTAGTATAGTATGTTGAAAAAGTCAAACAATTCATAGTATAGTATGTTGAAAAAGTCATAGTATAGTATGTTGAAAAAGTCAAACAATTCATAGTATAGTATGTTGAAAAAGTCATAAACAAGTCATAGTATAGCATGTCGAAAAAGTTAAAAAGTCATAGTATATGTCGAAAAAGTCATTAAAAAGTCATAGTATAGTATGTTGAAAAAGTCATAAAAAAGTCATAGTATAGTATGTTGAAAAAGTCATAGTATAGTATGTTGAAAAAGTTATAAAAAGTCATAGTATAGTATGTTGAAAAAGTCATAAACAAGTCATAGTATAGTATGTTGAAAAAGTCATAAAAAAGTCATAGTATAGTATGTCGAAAAAGTTATAAAAAGTCATAGTATAGTATGTTGAAAAAGTCATTAAAAAGTCATAGTATAGTATGTTGAAAAAGTCATTAAAAAGTCATAGTATAGTATGTTGAAAAAGTCATTAAAAAGTCATAGTATAGTATGTCGAAAAAGTCATAGTATAGTATGTTGAAAAAGTCATAAAAAAGTCATAGTATAGTATGTTGAAAAAGTCATAAAAAAGTCATAGTATAGTATGTTGAAAAAGTCATTAAAAAGTCATAGTATAGTATGTTGAAAAAGTCATAAACAAGTCATAGTATGATATGTTGAAAAAGTCATAAAACAAGTCATAGTATAGTATGTTGAAAAAGTCATAAAAAAGTCATAGTATAGTATGTTGAAAGTCATAAACAAGTCATAGTATAGTATGTTGAAAAAGTCATAAACAAGTCATAGTATAGTATGTTGAAAAAGTCATAGTATAGTATGTTGAAAAAGTCATAAAAAGTCCTAGTATAGTATGTTGAAAAAGTCATAAAAAGTCATAGTATAGTATGTTGAAAAAGTCAAACAATTCATAGTATAGTATGTTGAAAAAGTCATAAACAAGTCATAGTATGATATGTTGAAAAAGTCAAACAATTCATAGTATAGTATGTTGAAAAAGTCATAAACAAGTCATAGTATAGTATGTTGAAAAAGTCATAAAAATTCATACTATAGTATGTCGAAAAAGTAAAAAAAAAAAGTCCTAGTATAGTATGTTGAAAAAGTCATTAAAAAGTCCTAGTATAGTATGTTGAAAAAGTCATTAAAAAGTCATAGTATAGTATGTCGAAAAAGTTAAAAAAAAAAGTCCTAGTATAGCATGTTGAAAAAGTCCTAGTATAGCATGTTGAAAAAGTCCTAGTATAGTATGTTGAAAAAGTCCTAGTATAGCATGTTGAAAAAGTCCTAGTATAGCATGTTGAAAAAGTCCTAGTATAGTATGTTGAAAAGTCATTAAAAAGTCATAGTATAGTATGTCGAAAAAGTCATAA
This sequence comes from Perca fluviatilis, assembly GCF_010015445.1. Lineage (NCBI taxonomy): Eukaryota > Metazoa > Chordata > Actinopteri > Perciformes > Percidae > Perca > Perca fluviatilis. The sequence continues at coordinate 33,511,366 of NC_053123.1, read as the reverse complement.
AAATTCATAGTATAGTATGTCAAAAAAAGTAATAAAAATTCATAGTATAGTATGTCGAAAAAAGTCATAAAAATTCATAGTATAGTATGTCGAAAAATTCATAGTATAGTATGTCGAAAAAGTCAAACAAGTCATAGTATAATATGTCGAAAAGTCATAAAAAAGTCATAGTATAGTATGTTGAAAAAGTCATAGTATAGTATGTTGAAAAAGTCATAAAAAGTCATAGTATAGTATGTTTAAAAAGTCATAAAAAGTCCTAGTGTAATATGTTGAACAGACAGACAAAACATGAAATGGGAAATGTAAAGAAAGTCTCTGGGGATTAGACTCCATCAAATCCATATGTCATAAAGCGTTAGTGAAACCCAAACATATCCCCCGATGGAGTCAGGACACCGGTGGTGGTGGTGAAGGTGCACGGGAACGTAGGAATACTTTTGTGATTTAGATGTTTTTTTTGGTCGCTTACTTTGCATTTTGTAAATTTATAAAAAATAAACAATCATTATTTATATTTTTGAAAGCATTCTTAGTTTACAGCATTTTTTTCACACCTGCCTAAGACTTTTACACAGTACTGTGTGTGTGTATATATATATATATATATATATATATATATATATATATATATATATATATATATATACCAATAATGGTATACTCAGAGGTTTAAATGTTTCTGGATGTGGACGACAACAACTGATGAGAAAACAAGACTGAAAGAATGAAAATACAACATGATTCAATTAAACAAATCTGTTTAATAATTAGAGAAAAGATGCACGATTTTCCAAAGGAAAGAGAGCTCTGGTAAAAAAAACAGAGTTAATCCTTTTGTTTGTAACTTCTGGAAGGGAGAGAGAGGAGAAGCAAGAGAGAGATAGAGAAGAGATAGAGAGATAGATATAGATAAGAGAGAGATATAAGAGGTGAGAAAAAAAGAAGAAAAAAGAAAAGAGAAGAGAGAAGAGAGAGAGAGCAGAGAGAGAGAGAGACAGAGAGAGTAGAGAAGAGAGACAGAAAGAGAGAGAGACAGAAAGAGAGAGTAGAGTAGAGAGAGAAAGAGAGAGAGTAGAGAGAGAGAGAAAGAGAGAGTAGAGAGACAGCGAGGAAAATAATGACAAGAAGATGAAAACGTCACAATACATGATAATATTAACTCAAAACCGCCCCTAACCCCCCTATGCGTGTGGCTCCGAAGCATGAAGCCATGCTCTCACCCTGGACGTTGATGATCTTGTTGCGGATCAGCGACTGGAGGAAGACGCAGACCAGACGCACCAGACGGTTCTGGGGGAGCAGAGAGAGGAGAAAAAAAACTGTCTGTCATAAAGGAAACGTGTGATGGGAACATCGGTCCAGTATTGAGAGAGATCGCTGCAGTCAGCAGTGGAGAAAGAAGAAAAAACAACTCTGGTTTTGGTTGAAATAAACACACAGTTTACAGATTTACATGTGGAGATATGCTGGCTCTATACACGCTAAAAGTCCTGATTATTTACATGGAGTCTGGTGGAGATATGCTGGCTCTATACACACTAAAAGTCCTGATTATTTACATGGAGTCTGGTGGAGATATGCCGACTCTATACACACTAAAAGTCCTGATTATTTACATGGAGTCTGGTGGAGATATGTTGGCTCTATACACGCTAAAAGTCCTGATTATTTACATGGAGTCTGGTGGAGATATGTTGGCTCTATACATGCTAAAAGTCCTGATTATTTACATGGAGTCTGGTGGAGATATGTTGGCTCTATACATGCTAAAAGTCCTGATTATTTACATGGAGTCTGGTGGAGATATGTTGGCTCTATACATGCTAAAAGTCCTGATTATTTACATGGAGTCTGGTGGAGATATGCTGGCTCTATACATGCTAAAAGTCCTGATTATTTACATGGAGTCTGGTGGAGATATGTTGGCTCTATACATGCTAAAAGTCCTGATTATTTACATGGAGTCTGGTGGAGATATGCTGGCTCTATACATGCTAAAAGTCCTGATTATTTACATGGAGTCTGGTGGAGATATGTTGGCTCTATACATGCTAAAAGTCCTGATTATTTACATGGAGTCTGGTGGAGATATGCTGGCTCTATACATGCTAAAAGTCCTGATTATTTACATGGAGTCTGGTGGAGATATGCTGACTCTATACACACTAAAAGTCCTGATTATTTACATGGAGTCTGGTGGAGATATGTTGGCTCTATACACGCTAAAAGTCCTGATTATTTACATGGAGTCTGGTGGAGATATCCTGGCTCTATACACGCTAAAAGTCCTGATTATTTACATGGAGTCTGGTGGGTTGGTGAAGTGTGGTACTGTACCTGCATGTACTTGTCTTTGATTTGCTCACAGGTGGAGATGCAGTTGGAGATGTAAAGGTGGATGAACTCTGGAGGTAAGTCCACAGCTGTGGTCAACCTGAGGAGAAACACAGCCAGAAAGATTAAGAGAGAAACTTGGCTTGGTCGAATAATCTGGTTTACACACAACACATGCTGGCACGATAAACACGCGGCGAGAGGCTGCGAGATATCGGCTACGTAGGTAGGGAGGTGGCCCTGGCTTGGTAGCGTTGCTTTCCCACCGTGGTCAGAAAGAACAGGGGAGACACTTTGTTTCTCTCACTAGGACTCTGGAGTCACTACTCACTCTGGAGATAATCTCACACACACACACACACACACACACACACACACACACACACACACACACACACACACACACACACACACACACACACACACACACACACACACACACACACACACACATAGACAACAACACACACACAAAACAACACACACACACACACAAAGAACACGAAACACACAAAAAAATAATAATAAAACAAAACAAAAACACACAAAAACAAAAAACACCCAAAACAAAAAATAAAAAACAAAAACAAACACAACCAACATATAAAACAATAATAACAAAACCAAAAAAAAACAAGAAGAAAATAACAAACAAAATAAAAAACCAAACAAAACAAACACACAAAAAAAAAAAAAAACAAAAAAAACAAAAAAAAAAAACAAAAAAAAAAAAACAAAAAACATCATCAAAACTTACAAAAAAAAAAAAAAAAAAATAAAAACACAATAAATATAACATCATCATCATATAAAAAAAACAAAAAAATAAAAAAAAAAAAAACAAAATAAACAACAAAACACAATCACAAGAATAAATCAATATAATAAATATACATAAGAAATAATATCAATAAAAGAAAATACAACACTAAAATAAAGATACAATCATAATATCATCAATACAAGAGACACATCAAACACATCAATAATAAAGAACCATAAATACAAAAACAAAATAACACACACAAAATAATAATCACACAATACAAATACAATAAACAAAAAAAAAAAGAAAATAACAAAAAAAAATAAAATAAACATATAACATAACAATACAATACACACAAAGAAGTCCAAACAATATAATAATACCAAAACACATATACACAAAGAACACATAACACAAAGAGACTACAACAATACATACACAACAACACACACACCAACACAAAAACAAACTGATCAACACATAATAATAAAATAAACAAAATATAATAAAAAAAAACACAACAAAAAACTACAAACAAAATACAACAATAAAACACACAATACACAACAAAAAACAATAACAACAACAAAAATACAAACACACACACTAACAATAATAAACAATATCAACATCATCAATATCAACACACATCATTATAATATACATATTACATCATTAAAACAACAATAAAGAATCATATCAATAATAATACAAAAAAATAACACACAACACAAAATCAATACATCATAAAAACATTATAAACAATAACAACATAATACACAACAATAAAAAAATACATAATAATAACCAAAAAAAAAACAACAACACAACACACACAAATACAAAAAATACAATTAATATACACACACACAATTTAAATATCAATAATAAAGAACCACAAAACACACCCAGACAATAACACAATAAAATAACACAAAATAAAACACAATAACACATAGAACACACACAACACAACAATAACAAAGAATCACAAAACAAATAACACACCCCCACCTGCCGGGACCCACTTCCATGGAGTGCAGAGACATGTCCATGTTGACGAGGACGGAGAAGTACTCGGTGATCTGGCTGCTCTGCATCAGCTTCAGCAGCATCTCTATGGCAACCAGCGGGTTGTTCTCCACCAGGTCGGGCAGCTTGGCCGGCGACAGACCGATGTGGTACACCAGCTTCAGATCCCTCTCCAGCTCCGCCAGCAGCTAGGGGGACAACCGGCAAGTCATTTCAATGGTTCAAGTCATTCAAAGAACACAAACGAGCCGACAAGACATCAGAACAAAACAAATAACAACAAGACAACACAGAAATATATGTTAAAAAAAACAAAAGTTGTGGAAAAGGTCAGAATATTTCAAAGTTAGTCCACACACACACACACACACGCACACGCACACGCACACGCACACACACGCGCACACACACACACACACACACACACACACACACTTCAGGTGTTTGGATAGGTCAGGATGCTGCATCAATAATCGGCAGACTCATAATCGATTATTTCTGTTTATAATGTAATGTCGGCCTGACAACGTTTCTGTTTACATATTCTGGTGTGTGTTGAACATTCAGGAGGTGCCATGTGCTCAGTGCTCAGTCTGTCTGTCTGTCTGTCTGTCTGTCTTCTGTCTGTCTGTCTGTCTGTCTGTCTGTGTTCGTGTGTGTGTGTTTGTGTGTCTCTGTGTGTGTCTGTATGGGTCTGTGTGTGTGTGTTCGTGTGTGTGTGTTTGTGTGTCTCTGTGTGTGTTTGTGTGTCTCTGCGTGTGTCTGTATGTGTCTGTGTGTGTGTGTGTTCATGTGTGTGTGTGTCTGTCTGTGTGTGTCTGTCTGTGTGTGTGTGTGTCTGTGTTTGTGTGTGTGTTTATGTGTGTCTGTGTGTGTCTGTGTGTGTGTTTATGTGTGTCTGTGTGTGTCTGTGTGTGTGTCTCTGTGTGTGTGTGTGTGTGTCTCTGCGTGTGTTTGTGTGACTCTGCGTTTGTGTGTGTGTCTGTGTCTGTGTGTGTGTGTCGGTGTCTGTGTGTGTCTGTCTGTGTGTGTTTGTGTGTCTGTATGGGTCTGTGTGTGTGTGTGTGTGTGTTTGTGTGTCTCTGTGTGTGTGTTTGTGTGTGTCTGTGTGTCTCTGTGTTTGTGTGTGTCTCTAATGTGTGTCTGTGTGTCTCTGTGTGTGTGTGTCTGCGTGGTGTGTGTGACTCTGCGTTTGTGTGTGTGTGTGTCTCTATGTGTGTCTGTGTGTCTCTATGTGTGTCTGTGTGTCTCTGCGTTTGTGTGTGTGTCGGTGTGTGTGTGTGACTCATGCGTTGTGTGTGTGTCTGTGTCTGTGTCTCTGTGTGTGTCTCGTGTGTGTGTGTTGTGACTCTGTGTGTGTGTGGGTCGTGTGTGTGTGTGTCTCTGTGTGTGTGTGGCTCTGTGTGTGTGTGCGTCTCTGTGTTGTGTGTGTGTGTGTGTGCTCTGTGTGTGTGTCTGTGTGGCCTGTGTGTCTGGTGTGTGTGTTGCCTCTGTGTGTGTCTCTGTGTGTGTGTCCTGTGTGTGCTCTGTGTGTGTGTGTGTGTGTGTCTCTGTGTGTGTCCCTGTGTGTGTGTCTCTGTGTGTGTGTGCGTGTGTGTGTCTGTGTGTGTGTGTGTGTCCTGTGTGTGTGTGTGTGTGTGTCTCTGTGTGTGTGTGTGTGTGTGTGTGTCTCGTGTGTGTGTGGTCTGTGTGTTCTCTGTGTGTGTGTGTGTGTGTGTCTCTGTGTGTGTGTGTGTGTGTAACCTGTGTGTCTCTGTGTGTGTCTCTGTGTGTGTGTGTGTGTGTGTGTGTGTGTGTGTCTCTGTGTGTGTGTGTGTCTGTGTTGTGTGTGTGTGTGTGTGTGTGTGTGTGTGTGTGTGTGTGTGTGTAGTTCCTGAATCTGTCTTCATTTCAGATCAACAAAGGTCAGTTTAAAAGATCTTCCTCAGATAGTTTTGTATCCAAGTTATTTAGGATCAGAGCACTGCAGGATGTTTTGCTTTTGAAGCTTGAAAAGCTACGAATTAAAATATCCTGCGCGGCTTTAATAGAAAACGTTTATTTGACGCATCGTGATATCGAATCGAATCGCTGACATGATGATCGTAATCGAATCGGGAGATCAGCGAAGATTCACGCCTCTAGTTGAAGACATAAATGAGAAAATGAGGAAGGAGCACAACAGGAGCAGGTGGTGCGTTTTGGAGGCCCACGCTCCATAGGCTGCAGCAATCCTCTCCACTTGAGACGCGCCCGAGAGGCCGCAGCAACGTCGCCACCCGGCCAAGACGGGCATTTATTACTTTGCCGCATCCCGGACAGCTCCCGCTGGCGTGCGCCAGGCGAATCCTCCGTCATAATAGCAATCCGCCACGCAACAAGCGCTCCTGCTCTTAAAAGGGAACGCGAGATGACGCTCCGATTGGTTTATTTTCACCACACCTAGCTACTTCAGACCCACCCATTTTAGATTTGCGTCGGGACAGCAAGAGTCATTTATCCCGCCGGTATCATAGCAACAGCGCCCGAGCTCCACCCACAAAGCTACTTGCGTTTCAGATCGTTAAAATAGGGCCCCCTACGTGTGTTTTATCGCTGAACTTGCTCCTCCCCAAAAAAGCTGAAGAATAAAAATGCATTTGATGAAATATCATGTTGCATGTTGGTCTCATTTGTAGTCCTAACACAGCTGATTATATTTGGACTACAAAAGAAAGAACTACAACACCACAGAATAAAACAAAGAGCATGTGAGGCGTCACATGGACGTTTAACCTGTCGACCGTGCACAACTTTGGGTGTTTTCTGGGTCAAAATTGTAACGTTTTGGACGTCTTTTTCGACACTTTTCGCGCGTGTGTGTGTGTGTCTGTGTGTGTGTCTGTCTGTGTGTCTGTATGTGTCTGTGTGTATGGGTCTGTGTGTGTGTGTGTGTGTGTGTGTGTCTGTGTGTGTCTGTGTGTGTATTGTGTGTATGGGTCTGTGTGTGTGTCTGTGTGTCTCTGTGTGTGTATGTGTGTCTGTATGGGTCTGTGTGTGTCTGTGTGTGTGTGTCTCTGTGTGTGTGTGTGTGTGTCTCTGTGTGTGTATGTGTGTCTGTATGGGTCTGTGTGTGTCTGTGTGTGTGTGTCTCTGTGTGTGTGTCTGTGTGTGTGTGTCTCTGTGTGTGTGTCTGTGTGTCTGTGTCTCTGTGTGTCTGTGTGTGTGTGTGTGTGTGTGTGTGTCTCTCTGTGTGTGTGTGTGTGTGTGTGTGTGTGTCTCTGTGTGTGTCTGTGTGTGTGTAGTTCCTGAATCTGTCTTCATTTCAGATCAACAAAGGTCAGTTTAAAAGATCTTCCTCAGATTTTGAGAGACTCTAGTCACGCTCATCCCGCTCCCCAGTTTCCTGGTTAGCTCTCCACCAATCAGATGGGTCGTTTGAGTCTGACTGCCGGCAGTGCCCGCACTGCCGATTATACATGTCAAATCAGCCCAAATGAACGCCGACGGCCCCTCGGACTGATGACGGCACGAGACACACCGAACAGACTCGAGTCACCGACATCGCCAGACTGTCCCACGGCCGATTATCGGCGCGGTCAGCCCGTCAGCGCCTTGAAGCGCCCATATTCTGCTCATGTTCAGGTTCATAATTGTATTTTAAGGTTGTACCAGAATAGGTTTACATGGTTTAATTATCAAGAAACACCATATTTTAGTTGTACTGCACATTGCTGAAGCTCCTCTTTTCACCCTGTGTTCAGCTCTCTGTTTTAGCTACAGAGTGAGACCTCTCTTCTTCTTCTGTACTATCTTTGATTGCACTCGCACATGCTCAGTAGCTCAGATCGTAGCTCATGTCAGCTAGCTCCAGAGACAGTAAAAGAAAGGCTGTTTCTCCGACTTCAGTCAGTTCCAAGGATCAGGATCAGCTGGGAGACTTCTTCTAAACCAGGGAGCACATGGAAGTAGTTCTTCTGGTAGGTTATGGTGAACTAGTGTGTGTTGCAGCAGTGCTTTGCTACTGAGAACGAGCTAGCATGCTAACGCTACGAGCTAACGGTTGCGGTTAGCCGGCTCGTCTCGGCTAGTGCCGTAGAAAGCCGTGCAGATGTTGACCAGCTCACCCGGAGACTGAAGGCAGGACACATTCAGACACCAGATCTCACTCACAACACCATGGATGGGTTTTATTAAAGTCTGTATGTGTGTGGAAGCACCAGAGACCCAAAATAACTCCCCAAATCACCAGAAAAAAGTGTTTTTTTTCATAATATGGGCACTTTAAGACGCCGCAGAACCCCCGTTTGCGTTATTTTCCGACATGGTCTCGGGAGAGAGGAGTTTACCTGGGACTGCTGCTGGGCGGACAGCGGGCTCTTGAAGGCCTTGGCCATGATGCGTTTGATCTCCAGGCCGGTGCTGTTCTTCACACACATGGAGCGATCCCATTGGACGCTGTGGTCCGGCTCGGTGGGGTTCAGCCACGCCAGCTCGTCCTCGCACACGTGCAGCGGCGGAGGCGGCCGGATGAACTCGGGCCGGAAGTGACCTGAAGGGAGAGAGAGTTAGGACGAACATCTCGCACGGTGCTTTAACCCGTCTGGGACGATCCACTCAACATGTGTTCCTCTGAGGCACAACCAGTCCTGTTTTCTGATTGTTTTAACTCATAAATTAGGTATAATTTCATTTAAATGAGACTTATTGACAGTGAAATCCAAGAAAAAGTGTAAAACTAGCGGCAGGGTTCCACGCTAAGGTGTTTTTTCACTTGTCCGGTCGGGCCTTTGGAATTAAAATAGCCCCCACATCATCACATACCCTTTGTGGGGGTATGGTGAAGGGTATGTGATGATGTGGGGGTATGGTGAAGGGTATGTGATGATGTGGGGGTATGGTGAAAGGGTATGTGATGATGTGGGGGTATGGTGAAGGGTATGTGATGATGTGGGGGTATGGTGAAGGGTATGTGATGATGGGGGTATGGTGGAAGGGTATGTGATGATGGGTGTATGGTGAAGGGTATGTGATGATGTGGGGGTATGGGTGAAGGGTATGTGATGATGGGGGTATGGGAAGGGTATGTGATGATGTGGGGTATGGTGAAGGGTATGTGATGATTGGGGGTATGGTGAAAGGGTATGTGATGATGTGGGGGTATGGTGAGGGGTATGTGATGATGATGTGGGGGTATGTTGAAGGGGTATGTGATGATGTGGGGTATGGTGAAGGGGTATGTGATGATGTGGGGGGTATGGTGGGGGGTTGTGATGTGTGGGGGTATGTGAAAGGGGTATGTGATGATGTGGGGGTATGGTGAAGGGTATGTGATGATGTGGGGGGTATGGTGAAGGGTATGTGATGATGTGGGGGAATGGTGAAGGGGTATGTGATGATGGGGGGTATGGTGAAGGGGTATGTGATGATTGTGGGGGTATGGTGAAGGGGTATGTGATGATGTGGGGGTATGGTGAAGGGTATGTGATGATGGGGGGTATGTGAAGGGTATGTGTGATGTGGGGGTATGTTGGGTTGTGATGTGTGGGGGTATGGTGAAGGGTATGTGATGATGTGGGGGGTATGGTGAGAGGGTATGTGATGATGGGGTATGGTGAAAGGGTATGTGATAGTGTGGGGGGTATGGTGAAAGGGGTATGTTGATGATGTGGGGGTATGGTGAAGGGTATGTGATGATGTGGGGGGTATGGTGAAGGGTATGTGATGATGTGGGGGTATGGTGAAGGGTATGTGATGATGTGGGGGTATGGTGGAAAGGGTATGTGATGATGTGGGGGGTATGGTGAAGGGTATGTGATGATGTGGGGGGTATGGTGAAGGGTATGTGATGATGTGGGGGATATGGTGAAAGGGTATGTGATGATGTGGGGGTATGGTGAAGGGTATTTTGTGATGATGTGGGGGTTAGTGGAAGGGTATGTGATGATGTGGGGTATGGTGAAAGGGTATGTGATGATGTGGGGGGTATGGTGAAGGGTATGTGATGATGTGGGGGGTATAGGTGAAGGGTATGTGATGATGTGGGGGGTATATGGTGAAGGGTATGTGATGATGTGGGGTTATAGTGAAGGGTATGTGATGATGTTGGGGGTATGGTGAAAGGGTATGTGATGATGTGGGGGAGTATGGTGAAGGGTATGTGATGATGTGGGGGGTATGGTGTGAAAGGGTATGTGATGATGTGGGGGTATGGTGAAGGGTATGTGATGATGTGGGGGGTATGGGGGAAGGGTATGTGTGATGTGGGGGTATGTGAGGGTATGTGATGATGTGGGGGGTATGGTGAAGGGTATGTGATGATGTGGGGGTATTTGAAGGGTATGTGATGATGTGGGGGTTGGTGAGGGTATGTGATGATGTGGGGGGTATGTTGAAGGGGTTGTGATGATGTGGGGGTATGGTGAAAGGGGTATGTGATGATGTGGGGGTTATGGTGAAGGGTATGTGATGATGTTGGGGGGTATGGTGGAAGGGGTATGTGATGGTGGGGGGTATGGTGAAGGGTATGTGATGATGTGGGGGTATGGTGAAGGGTATGTGATGATGTGGGGGTATGGTGAAGGGTATGTGATGATGTGGGGGTATGGTGAAGGGTATGTGATGATGTGGGGGGGTATGGTGAAGGGTATGTGATGATGTGGGGGTATGGTGAAGGTGTATGTGATGATGGGGGTATGTGAGGTATGTGATGATGTGGGGGTTGGTGAAGGGGTTGTGATGATGGGGGTATGTGAAGGGTATGTGATGATGTGGGGGTATGGTGAAGGGTATGTGATGATGGGGGTATGGTGAAGGGGTATGTGATTGAGGGGGTATGGTGAAAGGGTATGTGATGATGGGGGTATGGTGAAGGGTATGTGATGATGGGGGGTATGGTGAAGGGTATGTGATGATGTGTGGGGGGCCAAAGGGAACTTTATCAGGATGCATAGTATCTGGATCCATGAAATAACTGGCCTTTCAAAATAAAAAGTCTGGCCTGCCTCTATGGGAATTTAACATAAGGAGTGGACTGACTTATGGTAAGGAAAAAATAATTTTTTTTTATAAAACTATATTTATTCATTAAAATAGAAGTGGACTGACTTAAAGGTTATATTTTTGGAAAAGAAAAAAATTTATTTAAAAAAAAATAATAAATAAAAAAAAAAAATAGTTTAATTTCCAAATTTTTTTAATTAAGGCATTAAGATCAATTTTCAAAAGGTGATTTTTTTTTTTAAATTCCTCTTTTTAGTCAACCTTAGCATGGGTTCATAAACTTATGAGCACCACTATATATGTGTATATATACAGTATATCTATCTATCTATCTATCTATCTATCTATCTATCTATCTATCTATCTATCTATCTATCTATCTATCTATGTTTACTCCTCGACGCAGCGGCCGCGGGTTCGACTCCTCCCTGCAGCCCTTTGCTGCATGTCATTCCCCCTCTCTCTTTGCTTCCATGTCTTCAGCTGTCCTGTACAAATAAAGGCCTAAAATGCCCCAAAAATGATCTTCTCAGTGGCAACACAATCACTTTTTTGCCACCTAGAACTATCCCAGAGAAACTAGATTTAGTTGAAAGGCAGGTTCTGATTTCCCTAAAGTTCCTGTAGTGGAAACGTCCTGCACATGTAACTCTGTCTACACATTTAAACCAACCGTCAGCACAAACACACTCACTCTCCAGTGGAGGGCGGGGCCCCGTGACCAGCGACTCGATGATCTGATTGGCCACGGAGCTGTCGAATCCCGAGTTGGAGGAGTCCGGATCGGGGTCGTTCAGGATGCTGGGGAAGCTGGCTTTACTCTGAGTGGGCAGCTCCGACTGACGCTCTGCACAACACACAAAACATTCAAGATTAAAACCAAAAAGGGCCGATGGCGGGCGCGTGGGACAAATCTCTCTCTAACGCTCAAACTGTTCATTTATTTACTTCATGTCACGGCTCAACTGTCCCAGACTTAAAAAAGGAACACACCGACTTATTGGGACTTTATCTTATTCACCGTAACCCCCAGAGTTAGACAAGTCCATACATACCTTTCTCATCTCAGTGCGTGCTGTAAGGCTGTCTGACAGCTCCAGCATTAGCTTAGCCTAGCACAGAACATGCAGGTGAATGGTTCCAACTAGCCTACTGCTCCCAATAAGTGACAAAATAACTCCAACATGTTCCTGTTTACATGTTGTGATTTGTAGAGTCACAGCGTGTACAAATAACATAACATGAGACACAGCCATCTTCTAACCGTAAACAAAACAGGGAACTATATTCTCAGACAGGCTCGCTGCAAAGCAAATCACTTCGCCCAAGTAGCAGAAGTAGCAGAGCTTCGCCTTTCTGAGAATATAGTTCCGGGTTAGTATAGGGTTAGAAGATGGCTGTGTGTACACCCTGTGACTCTACAAATCAAAACATGTAAATAGGAACATGTTGGTTTTATTTTGTCACTTATTTGCAGCAGTAGGCTAGTTGGAACCAGTTACCTGCAGGTTCTGTGCTAGGCTAAGCTAATGCTGGAGCCGTCAGACAGAGTTACAACACGCACTGAGATGAGAAGGGTACGTATGGACTTGTCTAACTCTGGGGGTTACTGTGAATAAGATAAAGTCCCAATAAGTCGGTGTGTTCCTTTAACAAGGTCTTTTTACACTGACTGAGTGGTGTTTATGGTGCCGCGCTAAGCTAAACGCTGAAGAGGGAAAGTTGCAGATTTTCAACCCTTCTGAAGCGAGTCATCCAACGGGAGTTTTACCGGCAGATAAACACAGACCTCTGGGTACTGGAGGCATTCATCTGCACGTACGGCCGAACAGGACATCTGCAGACTTTCCCTTAAAGTTACCAGCTAACGCTAGCTAGCTTGGTTGCATTTTTCAAAAGGAATATAGTCGTAGTCTTGCAATGTGTGACCCTGCAAGATCCCCAGTCTTTGACGTTAGATGTGAGACGGTGTCAGACTGTAGTCTTGTGTACGGTACGCATTAGTCAGCTAAGATTCATTTAGTCCATGCTGAATGAAGAGACAAACGTATGAGCACATCTCTGGTAAACACAAGATTTAAAGTGGAGCTTTTACACGATTCTTTAAAATGGTCCATCAGGTTTAAAATTGATAAAAGTTTAAGTTCATCGTTCGACACTTGTGCTTCCCGTTCAAAGTCCGGACGAAAGTAGTCTCTGCCGGACCCTCCTCCACAGCGCTGCGGAGGAAGGTCTGGCTAGGGCTGCACGATATATCGTTTTATCGTCCTCGCAATATCAAATGGCGCAATATACATATCGCGAAAGGTTGCGACATAACGCGAAAGACACTACGAGATTTTTTTGTATTAGTTGAAAGAAAATATCAGCAGAAAACTGCACTTTAAAATGTTTGTGTCATTCTTTTTTAGTGCTTCCTGTCAATGTCAATTCAATGTTCAATTTGTTCAATAAAAGAATGTTAGAAATTAGTATTTTTTTTAAATTCAACGAGCAATTTGTTGTATTTTAAAAGAATGCTGAAAGCAACAGAAAGGCAGAACTGAGTACACTCTAATATCTGTTAATTTATCGCAAGTAATATCGTTATCAAGATATTCAACAACGTTATCTCATATTTTCCTCATATCGTGCAGCCCTAGTCCACACAGCATTCCCAGATTGGAGGAAAACCTGCTCTGGTTTATTGGGCATTTCTTTAAACCAATCACAATCATCGTGGGGGCGGGGCTAAGCTCTGGACGGAGCCACGGTGCCTCTGCTAAATAGTCTCAGGAAGGAACTAGTTTTGGTGGAACATGTGGACGTTCAGAAGTAGTTTTAGTCGTGCAACAGAAAACTCAGATTGGACAGATAGTCTAGCAAATAGGGGTGGGGGAAAAAAATCAATACAGCATAGTATCGCAATATTTTCTGTGGCAATACTGTATCGATACACAGATGCCAAGTATCGGTCTTTTATTATATATGTGTTGGTCAGTCCGTCTGCTTGAAAATCTGATTTTTGCAGCAATACAATTGAAGTGAGATGAACAGACAGAGAAATCTATCTTTTTAGATAAAACAGATGTTGACAAAGTTTCCTTTTGGGGACATAATTAGAAATTGGGAAAAATTTGAAGTTGGAAAAAAGTTAATGAATTGCAATATATCGCAGAATATTGCAATATGTTTGGAATCGCAATAATATCGTATCGTGACATGAGTATCGGGATGATATCGTATCGTAAGGCCTCTGGTGATTCCCACCCCTACTAGCTAGCTGTGTGCAGTGTTTCCTCTAGGATTTTTTTTTAGCAGTGGGGGCAGATCTGTCGGAAACCCTCCCCCGTCGCCAAATGTTTTACGTATTAAAAACGGAACTGACACTTCGTTACAACACAAACAAATATATTTATTCACCACTATTCACACACAATGAGGCATATTTTCATTTCGTTTTGATTGAACTGTATTTTTGAGGAACTGTAGGTCTACAAAATTAATTTTACTTCTTCATAGGGAAACCAAAACCCAAAGTGGGCTATATATAGTATGAAACCATTCATAATGAAACTAATTGCATATTTGCCTCAGTGGCAAAGTTGGCAGCCTTGCTGTGTGCTTTTGACTTTTCTTGGCTTTTGGAAAAATAACTCCAAGGCTGGGTTACAGGGGAGTTCAGAAAGAGGCGGCCCATTAATGCTGAGTAGCATACATGCTGCTAGATGGTCCCCCCTGTGGCCTGGACGGTCATTTTGACCGTTTTGAAATTTATATGTGTAATAACTTTGCTAAATAAAAAAATACAATCCTGCTGGTACCTGACTTTTCCTAAAACAGTCTGTATTTTCATTCATTCATTCATTTAATTTATTTATTTATTTATTTATTTATTTATTTATATATATATTTTATATATATATTTTATATATATATATATATATATATATATATATATATATATATATATATATATATATGTATATATATATATATATATATACACACATATAATACACACACACACACACACCACACACACAAAACACACACACACACACACATTACACAAAAGGCAAAGAAAATACAATCACTTTGACCTATTTTGGCCATTTTCGCGGTTTTGTTTTTAATCTTTTGCGTGGTTGAAGATGCATCTTGGTTGCTTAGTGATAATCACAGTCTCTGTCAGAGAAAGGTAACTAGCGGTCTCGAGTAACAAGTGTGGGCATTAAGGGCATTAAGGTGGTAGCCTAAGTGGGCAGAAGAGAGAGAGAGAAAGAGGAAGCAGACGTGTTGTAGATGCAACCGGAGCAGAGTTGGTGGTTATTCCTGTTATAAGGTCGGCCCTGGAGGTAACCAGTCTCTCCTGGTTTTCTGATCATGGTCGGAAACGAAGCGATCAGGAGAAGTTAACACGCTGAACATGTTAACAGCTGATTAACGTGCGCTTGTTTCCCCATGCGCTCATCTGTTGACATTTCTGAATGCCTTCCTACAGTTAATAATAAAAAAGATTTTCCACGCAAACAAACGTAGCCTACATGTGTCATTAGTATGAGGAAAAAAATTTGATTTTAACCCATTCAGACCTGATCACGCATCTGTGTGTGTTTACCTTTAAGACCTGATCACTCATCTGCGTCATTTTGAGCGGTGTCATCTTTTTCAAGGCAAATGGACAGTTATATGTACTGTGATTGGCTGAAATATTCTTGGGGTGAGTGACAGAGATGCATAGGGATTTTGTTATGATTTCTTAGACGCTTTTATCCAAAGTTCGATCCAAATAATACAAGAAACAAAATTAACATAAATTAATATGTAATTGTTATGTAAAGAAGAAGTAACCCTCTGTTTTGTTTTGGGTTTTTTTCTATAACTTTATATCAGTGATGTTCACTTGTCACTTTGGTACCTCAAAAGTATGAAATAATTTAAATAAAAACGGATCTGTACTGATTTTCAAAATATTCTTGATATTTTTGTTGTTTATAGATTTCTTTTTGCAAATGCATTTGAAGATTATGACCAAGCAAGTCAGTCAAGTTGAAAGCCAAAGAAGTAAGCTCTCAAATGCTTTTTATTCCATGTTTTTATCTGCTATAGAGCCTGAGAAATTAAGATTTTAGTAGGCTTTGACAAATTTTGACAAATATTTCTGGAAACCCTTAGGTTTTGGGAGGGGGTTACAGAAAAGTACTTAGGCAAAAAAGGCCTTTTTTTAGCAGGCGTTTTAGGCCTAAATGGGTTAACTGTGTCGGGCTCGGACACAAATTTCTTAATGCCTGTCGGGCTCGGGCCGGGTTCGGCCATGGCTCTGTCGGATGCGGGCCGGCTCGGACAGAAAAATTCGTCCCGATCCGGACTCTAGTGGGCGTCACCGATGGGCCGAAGGCAGAGCCAGAGTCGGTAACGCAGGCTACGGCGTTCTGAATCAGAAGAAAAGCACCAGGCGCTCGCTCTGTGAAGGGCGCGGTAGCTGTCTACGTGTTCGTATAACTTTATCCACGCTACAACTGGCTGGAAGCATTACACACATCCTCTCCAAGGAGTGAACCAGCTGTAAAAATGTCCCGGAGGAAGTTCATGCAGCGACTGGCAGAGTAGCTGAGAGCGGAGATTATGGAGGAAAGAAAAGGGCAGCGGTGCACGGTCCGAGCTGGAATTATGTTGAATGAATTTCCCCCAATATGTTTCGGGACATGAATGTATGAAATAATCACGGTTTAGCCTACTAGGCCATGATATGATATCAAGGGCATTGTATTCAATCAACAGCCACGTGCAATTTAGCTAGCAGGTGAAGGTGAAACTAAAAATGTGCAAGAACTACAGACTAATACAGACTTAAATGAACTGACAACATAAGTTAGGCTATATGATTTACAGTTCTCAAGGATGCACACATGACTTCTCAACCGGGTCCAGGAATTCTGCCTAATGCCCTCAGGACGACGCTACCTTGCCCCCCCAAGGAAAACTAACAGATATGCAAATTCTTTTATTCCCTCTGCCATTAGATTCTTAAATACTGTTGATAGCGGCAACTAAATAAGCGCCAGGTATTCCAAACCTTTGTATTATTAGTTATTTAGTATTTACTTAAGTATTATTATTATTTATTTAATATGTTAATATCTCGAGAGTTGGTTGCTGCTTAGTCAGTATTGTGGCCTGTGTATTTGTTGCTTTGCTTTTGATGCCCATTTATGCAATATGATGTCACCGAGAGTGTTTCTCTGTTTGTCTGTATGCCTGATTAAGTCTTGTCTTGTCTCGTTGATACGACTGGTAGGCTAAAAACAGAATTGCCCTACGGGGATAAATAAAGTTGTTTGTGAAGCGCGTGTCTGCGCTATTCTGCGACTCTAACAATCGCTGCTGATAGACGGCTTTTTTCTGATACCGTGGCGGGAGAAATCTAACCGTGGCGGACCGCCACTTGCCAATCAACAGAGGAAACACTGGTGTGGAGATAGATAGAGACATATATATATAGATAGAGACATATATATATATATATATATATATATATATATATATAGATAGATAGATAGATAGATAGATAGATAGATAGATAGATAGATAAAACGAGGGACATCTGGAGGAACCGGAACAATCCCGTAAATGAAATGTCGTCGATACAGACTAGGACAAATATAACAACCTTATATTTGAGGCTACAAAGGTCCTGTGAGCGGCGTTGTTTTGGGTGTGTATGCTGACCTGCCAACGCCAGCTGCAGCCCGCTGATGTCGATGGACTGCGGCATGTTGCCCACGTCCATGCAGGACACCTGTCTGGGCGTCTTCTTGAAGAGATCCCGCGGCGGCGCCAGCATCAGCTGGGACAGGAAGAACTTCTCGGGCTGCGTGATGGGAGGCAGGAAGCCTGCAGGCAGACACAGAGGACGACACAGAACAGACTTATGGTTCATACGCATTTTAACCATGACTTTTCGGCAAATTTCCACGACTATGGGTTCCTGAAAATGTCAGTCGACATTACAATAAGTGTTAAAGTTTAACCTCCGAGGTTTAACTATAA